>NW_007074683.1:30810-35009 GCF_000164805.1 Carlito syrichta | reverse complement strand
CAGTCTGGGCGACAGAGTGAGACTCCAACTCAAAAAATAAAAAATAAAAAATAAAATTAAAAAAGGATACCTGATCCAGGGTGGATCAATCAAAATGCTTACTCAACTCGAAATTCAAATGGAGAAAGCGATGCCTGTCTCTCTCTCGGAGGCTGAAGATATGATTGGCACAGCTGGTGACCTGTTTCTGGTCTTATACTTCCACACGGACCGAGGAACAGAGGACTCCAGTCTGCAATATGAAGGACAATGAGGCAGAAGCAGAGACGGCTTCTGAGAGGAAGCCTGGGGCAGCTGCCTGGGTGCCTACAGACTGTCAGATTTCTAGATGTACTTCCTGTTCATAGGTTCTGCAAGATACCCTCTGTTTTTTTTTTTCCCTATACACATTAAGCAACTATTTCAGAGTTGGGAAATCAGGAGCAGCTGCTGATTCTAAAGAAAAACAACATCAATTTGGAATGTATTTGCATTACCAGTGAGTTCACTGGAAGCATTTAAGCTGGACCGCCATTCGGAGATGTCGGAAGGAAATGTGAACACCTGGGAAGCAGACCCTAAGAAGGAAGCCATGGAAGTGGGTGAAGAGAGAAGCGGAGAGAAATTTCAGAGGAACCTTCAGAAAAACCACAAGTAGGAACCAGAAGGTGTAAGGGGACCCAGAAAAGAGACAGAAGGGATTTACCAGAGATTTGGGGGGAGCTGGCATCATAGTGTCCAGGAAGCAAAGGCAGGTGCAAATGCAAAATTCTTAACCAATAAGTAAGTATGGGTGACATAGGGCAGACTTTGGGGTTGGTGAATTCAGCAGCTCCATGATGTTTCTAAGGATCCAGGTGCTTTCCACCGCTCTGCTCTGCTGCACGTGGTTGAGAGATAACTGCAGGTAATTGGCACAGTGGAAGACAGAGAGACCACTTTCCCAACTGTGGAATCTAAGGTGAACTCTTCAACCTGATGGATCCACTTTGGATCACATGCACATCCCTAGACCAAATAAGATTCACTGGAGAAATGCCATCTACTGATTACCTTAGCCTATCAGGGTGGATTACCTTAGCCTGTCAGGAGCCACTCGTAGGTTGGGGATGAGGTTTTTGTCCCCCAAAGCAGGTGACAGCCAAGGATGGGAGGCCCCATCTGGACACGATCGGGTTCTACTAGGGAGGAAGAAAGGAGGATGGAAGTTGTTTAGCAATGAACAACTTCCTTCACACATGGCCTATGAGGCCTGCCTGAGCTGGCCCTGCCTCCCCCACCTCCTTGCTTTGTACAGTTCCTAGAATGTGCCAGATGTCTTTCTCCCACTTGGTCTTACATGCTGTTCCCTCTGCAAGGAACAGTCTCTATACTAGTTGCCTGTTCTTATGGAGGTCTCACTTCATGTCATTCCTTAAAGAGAGCTTCCTTATCCTCCTAAACTGAATTGGGTCCCACCCTCGGTGGCATATGTCCCTGTTGGAACCTAGTTACAGGTTGTAATTATGTTTCTATTATGTTCATTTGTAGCTCTGTGGGCAGGAGCTTTGTTTGTTCTGCTCACAACTGAATCCTCAGAGCTTGATCCACAGCCCACACTGAACATATATGAGAAGGACCCCCCCAAAAAAACAGAATTATCTTTTGGAGGGTGGGCCCTTTGTAATACATGCTTCCCCACTAGGGAAGTGTTCTAGGAACCCATCAGCTCAGTGTTCTAGCTAGCGTTATTGTGAGAGGCTGCATTAGGCTTCAGTGAAATTTTTTTTTGGAGATGCTTTCAATGCGTTTGCTCATTTCATGGTGGGTGATTTATGAGCACACCTGCCACACTACTCTGAGAGTTCAGCAGTTTTTGACAAAAAACAGGCATGACCCCTGTGTCCCACTCTCCCAGTTCACCAGATCTCGCCCCAAGAGACTTTTTTTGTTTTCCCAGATGAAAAAAGTCCTCAAAGGGAAATGTTTTGCTGATGTGGAAGGAGTGAAACAAAAAAACGGCAAAAACACTAAAAGACATCAAAACTGATGAGTGCGAAAACTGTTTTGAGCAGTGGAAAAAGCGCCTCAATTGGTATACTGCATCAAATGGAGAGAGTACTTTGAAGGTGACTGAATTTTAAACATATAAGAATAAACACACAATTTTTTACAAGCAAATTCTGGGTTTTGGGGGGATACCCCTTCGTATTTGATGAATGAATTTCATACCTATTGCCTTTTTGAAGCACCTGAGACATCTTTGGAGGTTACTTGAATGTGAAGGTTTCTACAAAGCATATCTATTCCAAAAGAATGATGACTTTAAAAGAGTCACTTATGTAATCCCAGCACTTTGGGAGACCAAGGTGAGAGGATTGCTTGAGCCCACAGGTTCGAGACCAGCCCGGACAACTTGGTGAGACCTCATCTCGACAATAAATAAAAAAAAAATTAGCCAGGCATGGTGTCGTGAGCCTGTAGCTCCAGCTACTTGGAAGGCTGAGGTGGAAGGATCACCTGAGCCCCGCAGGTCGAGGCTACGGTGGCCAGGAGCATGCCACTGCCCTCCAGCCTGGGTGACAGAGTGAGATTCCAACTAAAAAAAAAAAAAAAATCACTTAGATTACTTAAATAAAAAAATGCTTTGAAAGCTCATAAAGTACCAGCAAAGGGGCAGGGAGGTGTTTCTTTTGATCATGTTCAAGTAACTTATGCTTCATTTTAGTGATCCTTACACGGAGGACAGGAATAGGGCAAATTGGTGAAGAAGTTCACCACTGTCTTTGCTCCACCCTCTACCTCGCTCGTTAATTACATTAGCAGACAAGTTTTTTTTTTTTTGAGTTGGAGTCTCACTCTGTCCCCCAGACTGGAGTGCAGTGGCCGCCCCCGGCCACCGCAACCTCGACCTGCTGGGCTCTGGCGATCCTTCCACCTCAGCCTTCCAAGAAGCCGGAATTACAGGCATGCACTACCATGCCTGGCTAATTTTTTAATTTATTGTAGAGATGAGGTCTCGCTGCCCAGGCAGGTCTCGAACCCGCGGGCTCAGGCAATCCACTCACCTCAGCCTCCCAAAGGTGCAGGATTACAGGCTGAGCCACCGAGCCTGGCTAGCAGACATGTATTGACTGCTTCCTCCTCACCAGCTACTGCGTAGGGCTGTGAGATTTGGCCCTGATTTCAATCCTGATTCTAGTAGGGCTTCCAGAACCTCCTTTTTTCTTTGTGACTTTCTTCAATTTGATTCAGCAAATGTTTATGGGACTCATAGTGGGATGGAAGAATGGTACATGAGTGAATCCACAGCACTGCCTTGTGTTAAGATTCACAATGATGACTGTGAGGTGAATCACAAAAGTTTACATTAGGACCATTCTATCTACTAAGGCAAGAGCTGAACAAATACATCTTAAGGAATGGGTTTCTACTAGAGAGATGGAAACAAGTTTTTATGATTAACCCTCAGATAATCAATTAACCTCTATTACCAGAACATGCTAGTCTGCTTTGCTAGTCTGAGTTTCTACAGAGGAGGGGCTTAAGGGCCAGCAAACCGTCAGGAGGGGAGACTTGACTTTTTTTACACAGCAAGCATGCTGGTTCTGCTCAGATTATATGGCTATTTGGTATTGCTAGAGGTGGTTACAGAAAATTATGGGGAAATTGAATCTTCACTCCCTCCCAACTATCTTTTGGAGCTACCACTGATCCTAGTTAACTGAAGCATAATTGCATTTTGTTTATCAGAATTTCAGATGCCTCGGGCTTCAAAATCCACAAAAATTTCAAAAAGAAAATTTCAAAGGGAAGAAGCAGTAGTGGTCCGTTCTTATAACTTGTTGATCAATTTATTTTCCAATTTCTCCATCCTCTTCTCTCAGAGGGAAACATGAGTGACAACCTGACTCTCAAGGCTGATGTCCATGGAAGGCTATAAGATAGAGAATATTTAAGTCTTTCTTTCAGGGAAAGATGATGGAGTTTGGGTTATGGCATTGAAAAGAAAGGAAAAAAATGTCATTAGAATGCCAAGTTAAAAATCTGTAAGATGGGCCAGGCATGATGGCTCATGACTGTTATCCCGGCACTTTGGGAGGCAGAAGTGGGAGGACTCCTTGAGTCCAGGAGTTCAAGACCAGCCTAGACAACAAAGCGAAATCTCATCTCTACAAAAAAATTTTTTTTTTTTGAGTTGGAGTCTCACTCTGTTGCCCAGACTAGAGTGCAGTGGCCGC
>NW_007074683.1:27029-30584 GCF_000164805.1 Carlito syrichta | reverse complement strand
TCTTGCTGCCCAGGCGGCTCTCGAACCCGCGGGCTCAGGGAATCCACTCACCTCAGTCTCCCGAAGGCACGGGATTACAGGCTGAGCCATCGAGCCCAGCTAAAAAAAATTTTTTTTAAATTAGCCAAGTCTGATGGGGTGTGCCTGTAGTCCCAGCTACTCAGGAGGCTGAGATGAAAGGATCCCCTGAGCCTTGGATTTCCAAGGTCAAGACTATGGGAGCCACTGCACTCCAGCCTGGGCGACAGAATGAGACCCTGACTCAAGAGGAAAAAAAAATCTGCAAATTGGCTGGGAGTGGTGGCTCAAGTCTGTAATTCCAGCACTTTGGGAGGTGAAGGTGAGAGGATTACCTGAGTCCAGGGGTTCGAGATCAGCTTGGGCAACTTAGCAAGACCTCTCATCTCTACAATAAATAAAAAAGTTAGCTGGGTGTGGTGGTACACACCTGTAGTTCCAGCTACTTGGAAGGCTGAGGTGGAAGGATCACTTGAACCCAGCGAGCTGAGGCTGTGGTGGCTGTGAGCGTGCCACTGCACTCCAGCCTGGGGGTGACAGAGTGAGACTCCCACTCAAAAAAAAAAAAAAGAAAGAAAATAAAAAAAATCTGTAAATTGGAGTAGGCCAAGAGGCGGGGTGGGGAGTAAAAAATAAAAATAAAAAATAGCCGGGCTCGGTGGCTCAGCCTGTAATCCTGCGCCTTTGGGAGGCTGAGGTGTGTGGATTGCCTGAGCCCACGGGTTCGAGACCCGCCTGGGCAGCGAGACCCCATCTCTACAATAAATCAAAAAATCAGCTGGGCGTGGTAGCGCACGCCTGTAATTCTGGCTACTTGGAAGGCTGAGACGGAAGGATCGCCGGCGCCCAGCAGGTGAGGCTGCGGTGGCCGGGAGCGGCCACTGCACTCCGGTCTGGGCAACAGAGTGAGACTGCGACTCAAAAAAATAAAAATAAAAAATAATAATAAATAAATCTGTAAACTGGCATTATGGAAGCATATACTTACCTACTTTACAGGGACGTCATGGCATCAAAACCAGAGGAATGTGCTGTGCAAATACAAAGAATGTAATTTAATAGTTTCCAAATGACCTTTCCTGTTTTATTATCACTGATCCACTCCTTGCATGTTGGAAAAAAGGAAAGACTCATTTGTGTTTACTTTTCTCACTTATGCTGAATAAACACATTTCACTCAAAGAAGGCAAACCTAGACAGGTCTGGTTTAATTGCACAATTGGATATTAATACACTGTTTTGAAGATAATTGCTTTATGATCTCAGAATGAATCAGCTCTTGGGACAAGGAGATGTTTAATGCAGCGAATGGCACCACTATATGTGGTGCAGTTGTAGTGCAGTGGGACTGAGCTTCACGGTCACACCACGTGTAGCAAGGATGTGTGAACTTGGACTTCATTTTCTTTCTCTTCCCTAGACTCTGTTCAGGAAGCTAGGTTTTGTGATTAGGCAATCCTACTGGGTGAAAGCTTATAATGATAATGACACTCCTAATAATAGCTCACATTTATTGTGCACCTATTATGGGCCAGGCACTGGGCTAAATGCTTTGCATCCTCATCTTCAGAGGCCTCACAACACCATTTTGAGGTATATTTATCATCTAATTTTTCCCATCTTGCAGATGAGGACTCTGAACAGAGAGCAATTGAGTCATTTTGCCCAAGAGCACACAGCTGGGAGATTTAAACCCAAGTGTGTGCCTGGCTCAGAAGGGGATTTTCTGAGAAATGGGTAAGTTGAGGTTTCAGGATCCTTCACTCACATGGCCCCTTGTAAGGCCCTGTGCCTAATTTTGTGTTTGTAGCGTTTAAATTCTTTTCTTTCTTTCCCTTGCTTCCTTATTTATTTATATATTAATGCATTTATTTATTTTCAGTCGGGATCTCTGACGCCCAGGATGGAGTGCAGTGGCATGATCAGAACTCATTACAGCCTCAAACTCCTAGGCTCATGCAATCCTCCCACCTCAGCCTCCGGGTAGCTGGGACTACAGGTGCATGTAACCACTCCCGGCTAATTTTTTTTTTTTTTTTGAGTTGGAGTCTCACACTGTCACACAGACTGGAGTGCAGTGGCCGCTCCCGGCCACCGCAGCCTTGACCTGCTGGGCGCCAGCGATCCCTCTGCTTCGGCCTTCCAAGTAGCTGGAACTACAGGCGCGCGCTACCACACCCAGTAATTTTTTTTTTTAATTTTATTGTAGAGATGAGGTCTCACCAAGTTGCCCAGGCGGGTCTCGAACCCGTGGGCTCAGGCGATCCACTCACCTCAGCCTCCCAAAGTGCTGGGATTACAGGCTGAGCCACCGAGCCCGGCTCCCAGCTAATTTTAAAAGAAATTTTAGAGATGAAGTCTCGCTATGTTGCCTCAACTAGTCTTGAAAATCTGCACTCAAGCAATCCTCCCACTGTAATCTCAAAGTTCTGGGATTACAGGCGTGAGCCACCATGCCTGGCCTAAATTCTTTTTCTTAACAAGGTCCCCTAAACTATGTTTGCTAAAGTCCCCACAAAACCTGAATCCATCCTTGGCTTGACTTCTGAGGCTTCATTCTTAATCTCCGAACAGTAGTTTCTAGCCAATAATAACTAACATTAATGTCAAGGACTGACTTATTCCCCATCACTAAGTGATTTGTTCATAGTAGACGCTCAATAAAGGTTGAATGAAAGCACATATGACTGAATAAATGTCCTACTTGAAGACTATGCTGCGGATCAATCACCACATATGCTAAAAATCATGGGATGGATTAAAAGAACCCTTAAAAGAAACTGGCTTTTTCCTGACATGGGGTATGGAGTAGCATCTGAGTTTTTGCCAGGGTAAAAGAGAAGACAGGTAGTGTAGATTTTTCTCTATCCCTTTACCATTGGTAAGTCCTAGAGAATGCCACATTGATGAATCTGCAGTGACTTCTACTACCATAAGGGACACCTCATTTAACTTAAATTATCCAATTAACAAAAGAAGAAAACACATGAAAAGGAAGTCCCTGTGGTAGCTGAGACTCAGTGTGCCTAAGTGGATAAACAACATCATTGGAATCGCCTACCCTTGTCAAAACACCATATTCAGGGCTGGCTTTGAACAAGTAGTTCTTCTAGTTTTGCAAGAGTTTGCCAGTTTCATTTCAAAGGAAAGGCAAGGAGGAAATGTGTTTTAAATGCAACAAGAGAGTTTTTGGTTAGGCACGCAGACGTTGTGGATTGATACATATTTGAAGTAGCTAGTGAAGAAGATAAGTATATGTTCCTCATCTGCCAAAAAATGTAATCTGCCTCCAAGTAAGTTGAGGCTGTCTCCACTCCCTAGGGAGTGGTCCAAGACCCCTCCAACCTGGAGACTTCGGCGTCCTCATGGGATGCATTTTTCCCATGGTTTACACTGAACTGTGTTTCAGAATGAGGAGGTTCTAAAGACATTGCTCTAGCCCTGGGCACAATTAGTGGTGGTGCCCAGAACCACTCATACTTTTTTGATAACTGGATTCCAGGGCCCTCTGCCTACTGTTTTTTTTTTTTTTTTTTT
>NW_007074683.1:25597-27009 GCF_000164805.1 Carlito syrichta | reverse complement strand
GTCTCACCAAGTTGCCCAGGCAGGTCTCAAACCCTCAGGCTCAGGCAATCCACTCACCTCGGCCTCCCAAAGTGCTGGGATTACAGGCTGAGCCACCAAGCCCGGCCCTGCCTACTGTTTGCATGCAGAAGTGTTCACCTGATGTAGAAGTTAGCCCACCTGGGTCTTGATGCCTCAAGTACAAAAGAAAAGACTTGGCATTATATAAATCAAAGCTAAAGATGCCTGTTTTTGTCTGTAACAGTGGAACAATTTGCAGAGTCACAGATTGTTGATCAGATCTTGGGGGATACCCACAGTTTAGTTTTAGGAACCTCCTGTCTTGATGAGCAGTATCGTGGCTTAAAAGTGGTGGTTCACTACACAAAGCTAACAGCAAAACGAATGCAACTCCAGTTAATATCCTAATAGATACAGAAGAGAAGGAGAAGGAGAAGAGGAAGAGCAAGAAGAGTAAAAATAATGGCTGGGCATGGTGGCTCACACCTATAATCCTAGCACTTTGGGAGGCTGAGGTGAGAGGATTGCCTGAGCTCACGGGTTCAAGACAAGCCGAGGCAACTTGGTGAGACCTCATCTCTACAATAAATCCCAACAAAATTAGCCCATGAATTTGTCTATTCTAGGTACCACATATAATATTTGACCTTTTATGTCTGGCTTATTTTATGTATAAAGAGAAGCCAGGCGTGGCGACTCACGCCTGTAATCACAGCACTTTGGGAGACGGAGGCAAGAGGATTGCCTGAGCCCATAGGTTCGAGACCAGCCTGAGCAACTTGGCAAGACCTCTTCTCTACAATAAATCAAAAAATTAACCAGGCATGGTGGTGCATGCCTGTGGTTCCAGCTACTTGGAAGGCTGAGATGGAAGGATCGCCTGAGCCCAGGCAGGTCCAGGCTGCGGTGGCCATGAGTGTGTCACTGCACTCCAGCCTGGGCAACAGAGTGAGACTCTGACTCAAACAAAAAAATAAAAATAATAAGAGTAAAAAGGTAATGAAGCAGTCATTTTCTTTGTGGTACATTAATACATACTATAAATGTTTATATATGTAGTAGTTGAAAGTGTGACCCTGCAGTCCCATTCCTAGATTTTTTTTTTAGTGAAAATATCGCTGTATTTATTTTCCAACAAATAATTTTTCTTTTTTTTTTCTGAGTTGGAGTCTCGCTTCGTCACTCAGGCTGGAGTGCAACAGCACACTCACGTCACCCCAGCATCAACTTGCGGGGCTCCAGCGATCCTTCCGCCTCTGCCTTCCAAGTAGTTGGAACTTAGATATGCGTTACCAGGCCCGACTAATTTTTTATTTATTGTAGAGACGAGGTCCCACCAAGTTGCCCAGGCTGGTCTCGAACCTGCGGGCTCAGGCAATCCACTCGCCTTGACCTCCCAAAGTGCTGGGATT
>NW_007074683.1:9182-25577 GCF_000164805.1 Carlito syrichta | reverse complement strand
GCTCTCGTACTTTATCCAGATCTCTCCTCAAATGTTGCTTTGCATGAGAAACCTTTTCTGAACACTCTGTCCAAAATATAACCAACATCACTATTTCTCAATATTACTGCCTTACTTTGTCCTCTATTGCTACCACAGACTGGGTAATTTATTTTTTAAAAAACAGAAGGTTATTTGGCTTATGGTTCTGAGTCTGAGAAGTCCAAGAGCACAGCATCAGTAGTTGGTAAGGGTCATCCCAAGGTAGAAGGGTGGAAGATGGAAGCAAGTATGTGTGACAGAGAGGAAAACAGGGCCAAATGCCTGCCAACTTCTTGAGATAAATAATTTACTTACAAGATCAAGGTATTAATCCATTACTGAGAGCTATGCTTGGAAGATTTAATCAGAAGGATCGCCGGAGCCCAGCAGGTCGAGGCTGCGGTGGCCGGGAGCAACCACTGCACTCCAGTCTGGGCGACTGAGTGAGACTCCAACTCAGAAAACAAGACAAAACCAAACAAAAAACAACAAAAACAAATTCCAAAGTTCAGAACTGGATCCGTTGGCCCTTTCTCTTCTAATCTCCTCCCAGTTCAAAATGCTTGCCTTTCTTAATGGCCAGCCTCCTCTTGGATCTGCAGTTAGGCTCAACACATTCCAGCCTTGGTACAATCTTTTTTGTCGTCTTTTTTTTTGAAGTCAGGGTTTATTGAGAGGACAGAAAAGCTCCCACAGTGGGAGGGGACCCGAAGGGTCCCCTTCTTTGTAGTGTTGGCCTTCTTCCGGAAAATTGGCTTTGTCTGCCTACCATAGCCACTCTGCTTCCAATCCTAGCGCCTCTTTCCCTGGGCATACAGGGAATCCTTGCCTTCTTATACTGCAACGCTTTGTGAGGCTGGTGCTTGTCACATTTCTTACAGAAAGTTCTTCGGGTTTTAGTATATTGATCATCTCTGCAATAGAGCTGTGTATACAATGAACACAGAAAACTCGGCATCAGCAAACCTCGCCTCATACCACTCGCCTTGTACAGGAAGCAGAGGAAAGCCATTCCTAGATATTTATCCAAGTGAAATGGTGATTTATAGTCACACAAAAAGTGAATGTTTACAAAAGCTTTAGTCATAACAATCAAAGCAGGAAACAACTCTAATGTCCCTCAGTTGGGAAATGAATAAACAAACTGAGGTACATCCACACCATGGAATACCACTCAGCAACAAAAAGGCCAGAGCTATTGATCTGTGTAAAAACATGGATGGAGCTGAAGTGTATTCTGCTGACTGAAAGAAGCCAGACTCAAAAGGCTGCATACTGTATGATTCCATTTGTGTAACAATCCGGAAAAGGCAAAACAATCAAGATGGAAAGCAGATCAGTGGTTGCCAAGGATTAAAGGAGAGGGAAAGGTTTGAAGGGCAACCCCCACAAAAGGGCAGCCCGAGAGAGTTTGGGGAGATGATGAAGTTGTTCTCTATCTTCGCTGTGGTGGGTACACAACTATATGCATTTGGCAAAACTCAGAACTATACCCCAAAGAGTGACATTTACTGCATATAAATTTAAAAAGAAAATAAACTAATCCTGTATTGCACTAGTACAGGTATAAATAAGCAGGTCAATGGAACACCATAGAGAGCTAGAAATGGAATCACATATAGTTAATTTGTTTTGCTAAAGTTGGCATTTGAAATCCATGGGGAAAATACACAGTGCTGGAAAAACTAGTTCTTATCATTAATACAAATGATACCTCATACCTTAAATCAAAATAAATACCAGACAGATTAATTAAATGAGAACAATATTTAAGTGAGAACAAAAAGGAGAATGCTAGAGAAATACGGATTTTGTAATAGTCTTGCAGTGGGGAAAGATTATTTAAGAATGATATAAAAGTCAGAAACCATAAAGACAGAAAGGGGCAACCCCTTCAGGTCCCCTCCCACTGTGGGAGATTTTCTGTTCTCAATAAATCCTGCTTTCTCGCTTTCAAAAAAAAAAAATTAAAAAAGAAAAAAAATAATTGAGTTGAATTTTTAAAAACTCAGTAAAGCAAACAAAGAATAACTGTTAACAAGTTGGCAGATGAATGACAAACTGGGAAAAATATCTACAACACGTATGAGAGCCAAAGATATCTACAGTGGTTGTTGGGTGTGTCACCCAGACCCCTCCTTCAGGATTGAGGTGCTAATCCCCCAGCTGCCTGGAGTGTTGGTGTGTGACAGCTCATAACTGAATTCCTCTCCTGCAACTGTCCACTGTTCAAAAGAGTCACTTTGCCTGAAGTCATGCCCCATTCTGGGGGCAGTGCTCACCCAATGACTGGTCAATAAAGGGGTATAAAGGCCTGACCCCTTTGCCTCAAGGCAAAACTGTGAAGAGCCATCCCAACTCCAGAACTCTGTGGGATCACTTAAGTGAGGCCTTTGTTGTGGTTCAATTTCTCCTGCTCAATTCTGCTTTTTTCACTCCCTTTTAGTTTACATGACAAGGATACTCCCCAGTAAACTCCTGCATGGGAATCTGTCTTGGAGCCTGTTTCTGGGGAAAATCAACCTAAGATAATATTCTTAATATGTAAAGAACTTTTTTTTTTTTTGACTTGGAGTCTCACTCTGTCGCCCAGGCTGGACTGCAGTGGCATGCTCATGGCCACCGTAGCGTTGATCAGCTGGGCTCCAACAATCCTTCCGCCTCAGCCTTCCAAATAGCCAGAACTACAGGAACGTGCTTCCACGCTGGCTAATTTTTTATTTATTATAGAGATGAGGTCTCGCCAAGTTGCCCAGGCTGGTCTCAAACCTGCAGGCTCAGGCAGTCCACTTGCCTTGGCCTCCCAAAGTGCTGGGATTACAGGCTGAGCCACCAAGTCCTGCTTAATTTTTTTATTTTTATTGTAGGGATGAGATCTCGCCAAGTTGCCCAGGCTGGTCTCTAACCCATGGGCTCAGGCAGTCCCCTCACCTTGCCTCGGCCTCCCAAAGTGCTGGAATTACAGGCTTGAGCCACCATGCCCAACCTATGTAAAGAACTTTTCAAAAATGAACAAGAATATAGACTAATGGGCAAAAGACATAAGGAGAAGGTAGACCATCACTCTTTCTCTATTTGGATACTCTCTCCTGCTGGAGAGATAGGATTGCTCTCCTCATTGACTCTCTCTGACACTCTCTCTTTGGACTTTTCTATGGTCTGTGGAGTAAAAAAACTGTAGCCACCACCACTTGGGAGGCCTAGAGCAGACAGTTTGAACTGCTGCTCCTGGGAGTGACACAAATGTCCTATTGCCCTGGCTCCTGCTTTTTGTGCCCTCTTCTTGTCACCTGGACTTTCTTCTCCTCTGGACATGGTGAAATCCAGGCCTTGAGAGCTGAACTTAAGGAAAAAGGGTGAAAGAAAGAAACCTGCCTCATGCCCAAGTCACAGGGACTCTGCATGATCTCTGGCCTAGACTGATAGGCTCCATATTGCAGGTCCGGCCCAGGTCTCAGAGTCTTTGCTGTCAGCTATTGTTCCCCCAGGAGGTTTTTCTCTCAAGGACCTCACAGAGAGGGGCTGTTGGCCAGAGGACAGGGTCTGGGCCTTCCTGGGCTCTCTAGTGGAATGCTGCCTTAAATTCACCACTATTTTCAACCCGCAGATGTATATGAGATCTCATAGGGAAAGTGCACAGAATGAAAAAAGAGTTGGGGGTGACAGCCTCCTTAGCATGTCTAGCTCAGACAGATGGCTTTCTCAGATGTTCCCCCTTCGAGAATTTTTGAGGCTGTAGATCATATCAACAGAAAGGGAAAACAAGCATCCTCAGCAGATTCCATTAGAAGAATAAGGGCAACCCATGAGGTCATGTCTGGTGATTATAGAATTATCTTAATTATTTGTTAATATATTCAAGGCTTGAAAACACCGGCATTAGCATTATACAGTGTAAACCTTCAAAACACTACCTGGCACAACCTATGCATGAGCAATGAGCCCCAGACCACACTTGAGGCTGAGTGCTCTAAGCTGGGATAAGTGACAAACTGTTGACTCTATGAAAATCAGGACTGAATGGAGAGTTGAACTTGGCAACCTCTTATCCCAGTGGTTCTCCTTTCGATGTGCACATCAGAGTCTCCTGGGAAGCTTTTACAAATATCACTTGTCCAGTCCTCACCTCTGGACTCAGCAGGTCTGAGGCGGGGCTCTGGCATCTTAATAACTACTGGTTAAAGCAAACCCCTAATTAGCAGATGGGTACTGAGACCCAGAGAGAGAAAGCAATTTGTCTAAGGTGGCAATAAGCATTTGTACAGGCAGGACTAGCACCCAGTTCCCTACCCCTGATCTAGTATTCTTTTCACTATACAAGTGCAAGGAAATCAGTATTCTTTCCCCAACCACCTAGTTATCCTCAGTGACTCAAGTGCCCACCCTGAAGAATGGAGTGTGACTCCAGGCTGTCCTTGGGAACACAGGTCAGAGATTTATATCACTGCCAAGTGAACCTGCCATTGAGTCACAGCTGCGAAGATATCTGTCCTTCATTTCCAAAGATAAGGCCCCTTGCCCTGTGTATTCCACCGTAGCAGACAAGATAGAGAAATGTGTGACGCACATCCCCCTGCTTCCTGCACACTCTCAATGCCTTGTGGTTTGTGGTTGTGGTTGCTTGTTTACAAAACCCAACTCTCCATTTGTGCTACGGCTTCCCAGAGGGGCCTCTCTGCTGCTGTCCTTTCCTAGTTGTTCCCCCCCAAAGCCACCAAGTTTGATGTTTTCATTGAATGCAGGAGACACATCCCACATCATGAGTCAGAAATAAATATGTGCTAATGAGTCCCTGTCTCAAAAAAAAAAAAAAAAGAAAGAAAGAAAAAGAAAAAAGGCTGGGTGCAGTGGCTCATGCCTGTAATCTCAGTGCTTTGAGAGGCCAAGATGGAAGTACTGCTTGAGCCCAGGAATTTGAGACCAGCCTGGGCAATATGGCAAGATCCCATCTTAAAAAACTAATAAAAAAAGAAGTATGTGCCGAGAGAGTACAGCCTTGTTCTTATGTTTAATCATGCTGTAGTTAGAAGGTATTTCAGAGTGTCGTGGGGGGCGGGAAAGGGGTGTACACCACTTCAGAACTCTTTCGGAAAAATAGGCCCCCTTAAAATCACAAGGCACCCAAAAGAACACTAAGATGCATTCTCCTAGAGAAAAATGTCCTTTGGTTATACTGGAAAACTTTTGTTCAACCTTTCTGCATTGGGCCTATCTTTATTAGCCTAGCCACATACCATTATTATTCATCTCTGAAGTGCTACCCTATTTAGCAAAGATGTGGCAACTGCGAGTTGTATAGCTTCCTGGAAACTTGGATTTGTCACCCATTACAGCCACCTGGATTTTATAGTTGAGGAAATCTAGAGGCTGAGACATTAAAACCTGGTCAAAGTTGTTCACATGGAGTTCAGAGTACAATCAGAGCAGGAGGGAAACTTGCTGGTTCCTAGAATCAAAGGACACTAGGGCTGGAAGGCATTTCCAGAGGCTCACTTGATTCCCTGCAGTCGAATAACGAAACCAAGACTAACAATTAGGGGCAAAGGCTTCACAAAGTTCTCACTTTCCCACAGTTCTTCTTTAAGTCTAACCAAACTCTCTTTTGCTGTTACTCTTTTTGCCCTCTTAACCTGTGTTTCATGGAGAGACAGTATATGCCTTTTGCTTGTTCTCTTTAGGAGCTGACTCAGGAGACGTCTTGAATGATGCTCTTGGAGAGGTTCTGTAGGGGCTGTGGTAGACAAAGACTGACTTTTCTCTATTTTTGGCTCTTTTATGCTCTGCGTGCATGTCAGACAAGGGCATTTCCTTGAGGCATCCTCTCCAGGGATTATTTTTCCTAAAGAAGAGAAGGCTGAGAGACAAGTCAATGGAACACAAACACAGAAGATACTAAGCAACAGCATTAACAACCATAGTAAGCTGCAGGGTGAAGGGTTTTTAGGAAGGGATTTTTTTGGTTCTGATGATGATTTTTTTTTTTTTTTTTTTTTTTGAGTTGGAGTCTCACTCTGTCGCCCAGACTGGAGTGCAGTGGCCACTCCCGGGCACCACAGCCTCGACCTGCTGAGCTCTGGCGATCCTTCTGCCTCAGCCTTCCAAGTAGCTGGAACTACAGGCGCACACTACCACGCCCAGCTAATTTTTTTTTATTTATTGTGGAGATGAGGTCTCGCCAAGTTGCCCAGGCAGGTCTCGAACCCGCGAACTCAGGCAATCCACTCACCTCAGCTTCCCAAAGGCGGAGGATTACAGGCTGAGCCACGGAGCCCGGCTGATGATTTTTTTTGAGTCAGAGTCTAAATCTGTCTCCCAGGCTGGAGTGCAGTGGCATGATTCCACCTTCTGGCTTGAATCCTTCCACCTCAGCCTTCCAAGCAGCTGAAACTACAGGTATGCACCACCACACCTGGCTACTTTTTTGATATGTTGTAGAGATAAGGTCTCGCCAAGTTACCCATGCTGGTCTTGAACCCTTGGGGCTCAGGCATTTCTCTTGCCTCTGCTTCCCAAAGTGCTGGGATTACAGACGGAAGCCCCTGCGCCTGGTCTTTTATTTTTAATCTTTTCTTTATTTATTTATTTTGAGTCTGGTTCTTGCTCTGTTGCCCAGGCTGGAGCAGTGGCACAATCACGGCTCACTGCAACGTCAACCTTGAACCTGGGTTCAAGGGATCCTCCTGCTTCAGCCTCCCAAGTAGCTGGGACTTTAGGTGCGTGCCACTACACCCAGCTAATTTTTTTGATTTTTTGGTAGAGACAGGGTCTCACTATGTTGCCCATGCTGGTCTTGAACTCCTGGGCTCAAGTGACCCTCCTGCCTTGGCCTCCCAAAGTGCTGGGATTGTAGACATGAGCCACCATGACCGGCCTTGATGGTTATTATTGACATGGAATCTGATCCTGAGGGAGGCTGCTTTGTCTCCTTCTCAGGAGTGCTTACAGATGGAAGACAGTTTTGTTACAGACATAGTTGCATTATATTCCCCAGTGGGAGGGAAAGGTGGAGAAACTTTTTTTGAATTCTTTCCAGCGTTATAGTGGCTCTTCCTCTGGTCTGAAAAAGCACAGTTCTAAGCATTTCGAAAGATCAGCATGTGTGAAGAAACTAATAAGCAAACAACAGCTAAATGAGATCCCCTTTGAGTCTGACTCTCACCCTGCATTAAACCAGCATGGACAAGCCTAAAATGAAATGGTTCTTCTGTGACTCCCCAGGCAAAGTTGTGAAAACGACCAACTGACATTTTCCCACCCTACTGCCTCTTTCAATTAGACTGTACAGTGAGAGGATAGATAAGAGTCCTAAGATTATCCCATGTACAGAATTTTATTTTGTTAAGTCTCCTTTGGGGGTAAACTATTCATTAGCGTTTGCATCAATTGCTCTTGAATTGTTACCTAATATGAAATGCTTCAATTGGGAGAATTTATCTTAAGCCAGCTCTCCCTAAAGATATTTCAAACTCTATGTAGAAGAGCTTTAAAGAAAAAAGAGAGTGATATATCTACAGCCTGTTCTTTGAACACTCTTCAGAACACTTTTAATCAATCTCTTCCAGTCTACCAACAGGCCTGTCCATCAACTAGGAGGTGTTTACTGAGGCCAGCTTCACACCAGCTAGTGTAGAGTTTACCACAAGTTATAAGATTTAATCTACGCCCTGAAAAAGTGTCCAGGGACACATGACTAACACATAGGAAACAGCCAGAGGCTAATGCAAAGAAATATACATTTAGGTCCTAGGTGGTATGAAGCAGTCCTTAAAATACTGCAATAATTCTATGATCAGTGGATTAAACTAAGTCAGGCAGCTTTCAGGAGAGGTTGCACAGTCTGAGCTGGCTTTCAAGAAAGGGCAGTCTTTGGAGAGGCAGAGTAAAATCCAACCAACCAACCAAACAATAAAAAGAGGTAATGAGAGAATTGTGGGGGCCAGGTGTGTTGGCGCATGCCTTCAATTCCAGCACTTTGGAAGGCTAAGGTGGGAGGATTGCTTTAGGCCAGGATTTCCAGACCAGACTGGGCAACATAGCTAGACCCTGTCTCTTAAAAAAGTTACATAACTAAAATGTAAAAAGGAGAATTATAAAAATTTCAACTAGCTTTTAAAAACTTTTTATTATAGATAATTTCAATTACATAGAAAGTTACAGAAGCCTCATATACTCATCACTCAGGCTTCGATCTTTATCAACTCATAGCCAGTCTCACATCATCTATACCCTCACCCACCTTCCCCCACCTCCTGGATTATTTTAAAGCAAATCTCAGACATCATATCATTCCATCCGTAAATATCTCAGTATTTTACTAGCATTTTGAGGTAAGCACAATCACATTATACAGGTCAGAGCGTGTTTCAAAAAACAGCACAAAACTGAAAATCTTGGCACGATTAAAAGGTTGAGGTGGAAAGATTGCTGGATCCCAGCAAGTCGAGGCTGCAGTGGCCGGGAGGGTGCCCCTGCACTGCACTCCAGTCTGGGCAACAGAGTGAGACTCTAACTCAAAAAAAAAAAAGATCCCGCAAGCCTCAGTCAATGGCACATTTATTCCCAGTTCTGTTTTGTTCAACAATATCAGAAAAATCGCTAATGTCTTTTGGGAGGAGGTTGAAATAAAATGTATAAGTCCAGAAAAGCAAGCCTTTTTGCTATAATGCTAGAACTTCATGGAATGTTGGAAGCATATGGACAAACACTTGTCCTTGTACATCTGGTGCAACTTAAGTATATTCCTCTATGCTATTTTCAACATAGATCAGAGTGGTATTTCAGGAAGACATGCATTTCTTAAACCAAAGTCCAACAAAAGCGGCCAGTGGAATCTGAGGATGATGTGACAGTCTGGGGCAAGGAGGCAAATGCACAGCTGGGGAAGAGAGAGAACAGGGCTGGAGTGGGAGGCACGGAGACTCTCGAGGCTCCGGCTGCATGTGAAACTGAGTGGGAGGCAAAGAATGAAAGTGGAGCATGTTAATCTTGGAATGAGGATGAGTCATACAGAAAATAGATGCTTTCCCACTGATGCTCTGAATAATACCCCTTGACTGGGAAAAGAAACCAAATGAATTTTGCTCTTGATGGCAGTGGAGATAGGACATGGCATACAAAGTGTGCAGGGGAAGACTAGGCAGTTCCTTCCTCTTTCATTTTTGCTGGGTGACCTGGAACAAGCCATTTAACCCCTTGGAATCTCATACTCCCCATCCTCAACAAAAGGGCAGTGAGGTGAGATGCTCTCTCTGGGTCCCTTGAGACCCACGGCATTCAACAATTCAGTAAATTGAAATGCATTGCAAAAGGGCAGGTAGATATGAATTTGGGGTGACTTTTGGGTGGTGGCCACTAGCAGTAGGAAGCAGCAACAGCAACTGAGACAACCCAGACCATGGCTTAGCTATAATATGGGAAATCAAGTAATGGAACTTGCCCACATTTACTAAGTGTGTATTTGTCAGTTACTCTACCTAAGCAGTTTACATACATTATCTTACTTCATCTTTATAACAACCCTATAAGGTAGATTTTAATGTTATCATACTGTTATGAGGAAACTGAGACATGAGAGTTAAGTAATCTATCCAAAGAACATTGCTAGTAAATAGGAAAGCCAGGATTGAATCCAGATCTATCTAAATTCCAAACCCTTAACCACTGTAGTACATATTCACCTACTATGCTAAGTGCATAGAATAACTATTAACATCATGTATTTTATCATCTAATCAAAATCCAAATACCTTCATTAACTATCTATCTGACATAAGAGCCAGCTTTGAAGGGGTTCCCACTGGCCAAATCTGGGGCAAATTCAGCACCAAAATTCAGTGCAGGAATGAATTATAAACCACTGAAGAAATAGGAATGTGTGAGTCCTTACTGCTCTAGATAAACAAACAAATAGGGAGAAGAGAGGGCTCCTACTTATAGGACAATATAGAGATTGGCTGGTAAATGTGGAGGGACTGCTGGAGCCAGAAAATCACAGTTTGGCATTCATTGTAGTAGAGATGAGATCAGGCAGGAATCATCTAATGGAAGCTAAATCTAAAGGGAAAAAGTTGGTGAATAAGGTATCTGCAGGGTCTTAAAAGTATCTCCCAAAGACTGCTTATTAGTTCAAGGGGAAAAAAATAAAATATACAGTAGAGGAATTAGGCAATATCTTGACAGGATAATACAAATTTACATCTGTAGTAGGGAGCTGATGAATGTCATGTACCTCCAGTATGATATCCATTAAAAAAAAGGTCACAATGTTGGCCAAGCTCGGTGGCTCAGCCTGTAATCCCAGCACTTTGGGAGACCGAAGTAAGTGGATTTGCTGAGCCCGCAGGTTCGAGACCAGCCCGGGAAATTTGGCAAGACCTCGTCTCTACGCTAAATCAAAAAACTAGCTGAGTATGGTATTGCATGCCTGTAGTTCTAGCTAACTTCGAAGGCTGAGGCAGAAGGATCGCCTAAGCCCAGCAGGTCAACGCTGGGGTGGCTGTGAGTGTGCCACTGCACTCCTTCAGCCTGGGAAACAGTGAGACTCTGACTCATAAAAAAAAAAAAAAAAGAAGAGCATAATGTTAATTTTGCAATACTCTAGCCTACAAAACATCAGGTAAATGCAAAATAGGAATGTTCTATTTTTTATTTTATTTTTTTGAGTCGGAGTCTCACTCTGTTGCCCAGGCTGTATAGTGCAATGGCAGCTCATGGTTACTGCAGCCTCGACTTTCTGGGCTCAGGTGACCCTTCCATTTCAGCCTTCCAAATGGCTGGAACTACAGGCACATGCTACCATGCCTGGCTAAATTTTTTTTTTTTCTTTTTATAGAGACAAGATCCGCCATGTTGGTCTCAAACTCCTGGGTTTAGGCAATCCTCTTACCTTAGCCTCCCAAAGTGATGGGATTATGGGCATGAGCCACTGCATCCAGCCAGAATGTTCTATTTTTCTTTTTTTTTTTTTTGAGTTGGAGTCTCACTCTGTCACCCAGGCTGGAGTGCAGTGGCATGCTCACAGTCACCCAAGCTTTGACCTACTGGGCTTAGGCAATCCTTCCACCTCAGCCTTCCAAGTAGCCAAAACTACAGTACCACACCCGGCTAGTTTTTTGATTTATTGTAGAGATGAGGTCTTGCCAAGTTTCCCAGGCTATTCTCAAACCTGTGGGCTCAGGCAATTCCCTCACCTCAGTTGTTTTTTTTTTAAGGTGAAGAGAACAAGAATTATATTCTTAAAAATGTCAATACTGGTTGGGCATGGTGACTCACACCTGTAAACCCAGCTGAGGCAGGAGGACTGCTTGAGTCCAGGAGTTCAAGGCCAACCTGGGCAACATAGTAAGACTCTATCTCTACAAGACATCAAAAAAATTAGTTGTGCGTGGTGGCCCATGCTTGTAGTCTCAGCTACTCGAGAGGCTGAGACTGAAGGATTCTCTGAGTCCAGGAGGTCGAGGCTGAGGGTGAGCTGTGATTATGTCACTGCAATCTAGCCTAGATAACAGAATCACACACACACACACACACACACACACACACACACACACACACACACACACAAAGTCAACACCATAACAGTCAGAAAAAGGCTGTGAAAATGCTCCAGATTAGAGGAGGTGAAAGGGACAAGACAACAAAATGTATGCTGACCCTAGACCTGGTGCTGCACAGGGGTAAAAACATTGCTAAAAAACATTGTGGGGCCAGGCTCAGTGGCTCAGCCTGTAATCCCACGCGTTTGGGAGGCTGAGGTGAGTGGATTGCCTGAGCCCGCGGGTTCGAGACCCGCCTGGGCAACTTGACGAGACCTCACCTCTACAATAAATCAAAAATCAGCCAGGCATGGTAGCGCGTGCCTGTAATTCTGGCTACTTGGAAGGCTGAGGTGGAAGGATCGCCGGAGCCCAGCGGGTCGAGGCTGCGGTGGCCGGGAGCAGCCACTGCACTCCAGTCTGGGCGACAGAGTGAAACTCCAACTCAAAAAAAACCAAAAAAAAAAACATTGTGGCATCAACTGACAACACTGGACTATGGACAGAACCAATCAAATGTATGGAGTGGATAAATTTACTATGGTTATGTAAGAGACTGTTTCTATTTTTATGAAATGAACGCTAAGGTGTTTAGAAGTGAGGAATCAGGATGTATGTACCTTACCCTCATATGGTTCAAAGGAGAGAGAGTGCACAAGCCAAAGAAAATGTGGTAAAACGCAAACAATAGGCAAAGGGTATATGGGTGTTCCTTGAAAATTTTTGTGAGTTTAAGAATATGTTCAAATAAGACATTTTTTCTTTTTAAAATAGAGACAAGTTCTCACTCTGTCATCCAGGCTAGAGTGCTGTCGTTACATCACAGCACACTGCAGCCTCAAACTTCTGGTCTCAAGTGACCCTCCCTCCTCAGTCTCCCAAAATGTTAGGATTACAGGCATGAGTCACTGTGTCAGGCTGAATTTTTTTTTTTTTTTTTTTAAGTCAATCTGATATCACGTTAGTGAGTGTTAGTCAGTCTCTGAGTTCTCGAACTGGGGACGGGAGAGAATGTCCTGCCTCGAGCCCTGAGAACAACTGTCACCCAACAGGAGAAGCATAAGGCCGAGCTGGCTCCCTGCTGTTTAGTAGGAGTTCACCAACCAATGCAAAGAGTTACCTGGGTCACAGGGAACACAGGCTTATGTGAACAAATATCAGAGTAACTCCACTGTGAGGAACACCAGGAAAACCAACATTTTTGTATAGGTAAGGAAAAGATTTTCTGGCATGGACCGATGGCCTAATTATTTCAGCTTGGCAAAAGAACTAGCCTGTTCAAGCTCACCTTTCACTTGTACTGTATGATTGAAATATAGTGGGACTAGAAGATTCATTGGCAGTCGAGAAAGGCAGTTGACACAGGAGCAAACTGCTACCATTGACAAGGGCACACCACATGCTGGGACTTGGAGAAACTATGGAATGAATAACAAGCAGGTAGATAGCTTTGACAACAGGATTATTATTGTTGACAGTGACTTGAGTCACTATCATGTGCTAGTCCCTGGGGATATACAAAAATAAAAAGAATGATCCCTGTCCTCAGGAAGCTTTGGGGAAGGGGAGAAAGACACACAGAAGGAATGCATTAAAGGGCAGTAAATAAGAAGTGCCAATCTTGAGCTTCTCACTGTATGCTAGAGTTTATGGACTAGAAAAGTCAGGAAAAGCTGTTGTGGGTGTGTGGCACCAAGGTCAGTGGTAGGAGTAGGCTTTTCATTCATTCATTCACGTATTCATTCATTCATTTACACAATCATCCCTTCAATAAATATTCTGCTTAAAAAAAATTTTTTTTAGTCAGTGAAAGTGACTGGTATTTAGCATATATTTTAATGAAAACACTTTCTCAACATTTTTTTTTTTTTTTTTGAGTTGGAGTCTCACTCTGTCACCTAGGCTGGAGTGCAGTGGCACGCTCACAGTCACCCCAGCCTCGATCTGCTGGGCTCTGCTGATCCTTCTGCCTCAGCCTTCCAAGTAGCTGGAACTACAGGTGTGTGCTACCACACCTGGCTGATTTTTAATTTATTGTAGAGATGAGGGCTCGCCAAATTGACCGGGCTGGTCTCGAACCCACGGGCTCAGGCAATCTGCTCACCTTGGCCTCCCAAAGTGCTGGGATTACAGGCTGAGCCACCGAGCCCAGCCTCCCACCATCTTTTAACAAAAACGATCTGCATTTTTAAATTTGAAGCTGCTCTGGCATTAGGATTTAATTGCTTTCTGCTCCACAGGTTTCAGATGCCACCATACTACCAACTCCCCAGTGCTCTTAAGGTATATGTTAGACATGTCCTCTTCTGTTGGGAGTTCTTGTGGCAACTTCAGTGGTTTGATTCTTATCAAATGTTTAACCACTTTCAGTTTTGAATTCACTGAAGGGATATTCTTGTTAACTTGAGGGGTATGTGCCTTTTGTAGTCCAAGTATCTTTATTATATCTTTTTCCCAATATGGACATATTTTTGTGCTATTCTGGTAACAATATATAATTTATGAGGGTTCTGTGGATCTCCAGGTGAAGATGATCTGCAGGTGAAGGATGAAACACTTTATCTGGAATTCTTAACCTGGTAAATTTGTGATGAATCCAGTCAGTACACATGAGAGACTCCACACCTTTTGCCATAGTCTATAATCTGCCTAGGGGCTTCTGAACTACTGAGGCAAAATTCCTGCCATAAATGTAGTGACTGCTCTCTTTAGAGGCAGTACCCGCTAAGTGTTCAGCCTCACGTTTTTTTAAATTTCAAGGTACTGTGCACACTTAAAGAGAACAATGAAATTAAAATGCTGAGAAAAAAGGAAAAGGTATATTCAGGATTCAATAATAATAATAATGATAGCCAAAATTTAGTTATTAAGTATTTATTAACTATGAAACTATATTGAGCAGGGCACATGCCTGTAATCCCAGCACTTTGGGAGGCCAAGGCGGGACGACTGCTTAAGCCCAGGAGTTCTAGACGAGTCTGGGCAACATAATATAGGAGCTCGTCTCTACAAAAATATAAATTAAAAAATTGGGCAGGCATGATGGTGTTTACCTGTAGACCAAACTACTTGGGAGCTGAGGTGAAAGGATTGCCTAAGCCCAGGAGGTCGAGGCTGCCATGAGCCATGATTGCACCAGTGTACTTTAGCCTGGGTGACAGAGTGAGACCCTGACTCAAAAAAAAAACTGTATTAGTTTCCTATGGCTGCTAAAACAAATTACTACAAACGTAATGACTTAAAACAACAAAAATGTATTGCCTCACAGTCCTAGAGGCCAGAAGTCTAAAATTAAGATGTTGGCTGGGCCCTGCTCCCTCCAGAGGCCTAGGGGAGAATCCTTTCCTTGCCTCTTCCAGCTTTTGATGGTTGTTGGCATTCTTTGGTTTGTGGCTGCCTCTCTCCAGTCCCTGCCCCCATCTTCCCATGGTCTTTTCTTCTGTATGTCCAGTCTCCCCTGTGCAACTCTTCTAAGGACACTTGTCATTGCATTTAGGGCAGGACCCTTTTTGCAAATAAGGTAGGATACATCTTTTGGGAGGCCACCATTCAACCCCTGATAGCCTCTTTCCATGTGCCAGGCACTGTCCTAAATGCCTTCTATGTATTCATTCATCTGATTTACACAGTCCGATGAAGCAGGTTATTATTTGGGTCTCTATTGAGAAAATGGAGACACAGAGGCATTAGGTAACTTGGAACCATCATTTAGGATAATTTGACTTGAATAGAGAGCTTATATTGAGGAGTCATGAGATGAGGTCACATACATGCAGTATACTTTCAATACCTGGATAAAATGCTGTGCCTTATTCTCTGGGTAATGAGCAGCTACTGTGAGTTTTTGAGCAAGAACAGCACATGAGTATTGGCACATGGGAATATGCATCAGAAAGCACTGTGTCAAATGGGTAGGAAAAGGGAGAAATGGAAACCTTATTAGGAAATGCTCACATGATTGCTGAGAATGATGATGCAGGCCTGGCCACAGAAACAGAAAGGAGTACTTAACATGTGCAGCCAGACTCTTTTTTCCATTAGTCTTAGCTCTTCCATCTTCCGAGGTTGCGTACCAGGAGGTAGTTGAGAGATGAGATAAAGCAATCTCCATTTGCCCCAGTTTAGCAGACACTGGTTTTTTCATTAAAGAATTGCACTCAGGATGGGCTCAGTGGCTCACATCTGTAATCCCAGCAGTTTGGGAGGCTGAGGCGAGAGGCTTACCTGAGCCCAGGAGTTCAAGACCAGCAGGGACAACTTGGTGAGACCTTGTCTCTACAATAAATAAATAAATAATTAGTTGGGCGTGGGGGCCACACCTGTGGTTCCTGCTACTCGAAAGGTTGAAGTGGAAGGATCTCCTGAGCTCAGCAGGTCAAGGCTGTTGGTAGCCTTGAGCGTGCCACTGCACTCCAGTCTGGGCGACAGAGTGAGACTCCGACTCCAACAACAAAAAGAGAATTTCACTTAAAATTTGATGGCACCTGCATGAGCAGCATCTAGAAACACAATTCTCAATTGTCTAGATGGTGGTCACTTCTTTTTTTTTTTTTTTTGAGTAGGGAGTCTCATTCCGTTGCCCAGGCTGGAGTGCAGTGGCACAGTCAGGGCCACCCCAGTGTCGACCTTCTGGGCGCCAGCGATCCTTCTGCCTCAGCCTTCCAAGTAACCGCAACGTCAGGCACATGCTACCACGCCTGGCTAATTTTAAATTTTTATTGTAGAGACGAGGTCTTGCCAAGTTGCCTGGGCTGGTCTCGAACCCACAGGCTCAGGCAATCCATTCGCCTCGGCCTCCCAAAGTGCTGGGATTATAGGCTGAGCCACTGAACCCAGCTGA
>NW_007074683.1:0-8882 GCF_000164805.1 Carlito syrichta | reverse complement strand
GAATGAGACACCAACTCAAAAAAAAAAAAAAAAAAGTGACGTCAACTCTGACCTCATAATGGAGTAAACCAAAGAGCCAACATAAAACATAAAGTCAATATAAAGGGTTCATGGGGAATGGTCTGTAGAGACAGCTACCATGGTATTGTGTCTTTGCTCTCTTGCCAAGAATCAGAAGATAGGCAGAGAGAACTGTCTCTATTCTCACTTCCCACCTACTCTTCTTTGTGACTACTGCTTTGCTACTCTGGGTGCAACCTGAATATCCAACAACTGTTATTTATTTTTAGTCTTTTGGGCTACCTGTGAGCATTTGATCAATAACACCTGATACTTCCTGTTGGCTAATGGAAGGTTTGTGTGCAAGAGACCCCCACTGGCACTCTGAGTCCTCAGCCCTGCTTATTAGTCAGGCTTTAGGGGCCATTAATGCTAGTCAGAATAACAAAATGTTTCCAAAAGCTGCAAAGTAATTCTTTTTCTCTGACACAGTGTAAGCAAAAGCTGAAATGCTTATTTGCACCTGGAGTTTGATTAATTATAAGGAGTGCCTTTCCCACAAGGATACGATATTTGATTTCATCTTAAAATTTAATATAGAAATGACATTTGTTAATTTTTAATTAAAATTCAAATATGACAGATGAATAGAAAATAAAAAGTAAAATAAATAAATAAATATGAAAAATATTTTTAAAATGTGAGGATACATTTAAAAAATATTTTTCATATTAATCCCAGATAATGTCCTCTTTCCAGGGTAGGCTTATAATGCCTGGATACTCAAAAGCTGGCCTGGGGACCATCCACATCGGTGTCACCTAGGAGCGTGTTGGAAACGCAGACTTTCAGGTCCCACTGCTGACCTGTTGAATCAGAATTTGCATTTTGACAAGGTTTAACATGATTTGTATGCATGTTAAAGTGCCAGAAACACTGGATTAACAGACCAAGGACACAGTATTTTCACTAACATTAGCCCTTTGAAGGATATTCAGGTTGTTAAACACATTGAAAGTAAGAAATGGATAAAAGTGGGAGGCAGAAAAATGAACTAATTCCTCCTACAGAATTATGTGTGAATAGAAACCCAATTTTGGAACACATCACTAGAGAATCAGAACTTAGAGTGACCTGTTAAAGAGATGTCACTCACAAGTAGGCCACCTCCCCTTAGTCCTTATAGTAATTACAAATTAAGAAAATCATAGAATCAAAGATTTTAAAACTGAGATGAACTAAAGAATTTGTAGTAGTTAGTGCTTATGAGATCTCAAGCCTCAGACCAGGTTTGTTCCCCTCAAATTTGCATATGAAGTGAAAAATAAAAACATTGGTGATGCAACTAGGGCCTCACACTCATAAGTTGTGGGGTCTTGAGCAAATTTCTTAACTTGGAAATTTAGTCCATAAAAAACTTGGAGTTTTAGTCCATAATCTGTAAAATGTGACCTGCAAACTTCACAGGGTCATCATGAAGCTCAAATAAGTATTCTGAAAACTGTGTGAAAAACGAAAATGTTATCATGGCAGATTTCAAGGGTGGGTTCCAGTTGTGTCCAATTATCGCATCTTGTGTGAGAAGGGTGGTAGCCTGCTTGAAGTAAAGAAAAAGATGAGTTAATAGGAATGTGTCATGATGTTTTCTACACTGTCTAAAGGAATTGGGTCCTCTGATTCCAGCATAGATAGGGGACCACTGGTGTTCAATAAAGAATGTATGCATGAAATGCTAAGTTGAGAAAGGTAAATTTACCAATATTCATTCATTCAACAAATATTTACTGAATACCCCTATGCCAAGCTGGCTAAGGATATAATGGTGAGCAAATGTACACACTGTCCTTGCCCTTATGGAGTTTACGATCTAATCAAATACTTGGTTTAATATAAAATCGTGTCTTTTCTAAGTGTCACAAAAGAGCAGGGCAATTAATGATAAACAAAACAAAACAAAACTGGCCAGGCGTGGTAGCCTGTGCCTGTAGTCCTAACTACTTGGGAGGCTGAGGTGGAAGGATTACCTGAGCCTGGGAGATCGAGGCTACGGGCTCGAGCCATGCATGATCATACCACTATACTGCAGCCTGGATGACAGAATGAGACTCCAAATCAAAAAAATAAAAGAGCAGGACAATGATTTAAAGGATCTTGTTTTAGAGTGACTTGAACTGGTCAGAGGGGTCAGGGAAGACTTCCGAGGAAGTTACCCTTGAGCTGAGAGCTAAGGAATGAGCAAGAATTAATGTGGGGAATAAAGAGGGAAGGGTGTCCCAGGAGCGAGAACAGCGTGGGCACAGGCCTTTTGGCAGGAGAGAGTGTGTGGAATCATGGTGGTCAGAAAGGCCAGTCACGAGGCTGGGTAGGGCAGCCAGGGCCAGACTGGGTCTGGCCCAGCCCTGTGCACCCAAATTTGGCTCTCCTTTGAGCACTGAGCCACCGAAAGATCTCAGCTGTGACGGTGGTGAAGGATGTGTATTTCGCAATGACCAGATCTAGGTTTTGAAAAGATCACTCTGGCAGCAAAATGCAGTATAACTCAGGAGCAGGAGGGCAATGTGGATTTTTAGAGATGAGAGGATACTTTTACAGTAAGAGTGTCTGGAAATGCTCCCTTCCATGGAGGTTTCAAGTCCTGTGGTCTAGTTTTGTTCTTCCTAAGAGCCTTCCTTCTGTGAGGCCCTAGGCAGAGACAGTGAACCACCCGAGGATCTGGTGGCAAATGAGACCTTTTTGAGTTCATGTGAATGGGTTTCCCAGGTGAAATAATAAAAAAATGTCATTTCTGAATCTGCAAGTTGAGAACTCAGCTCTGGATTCATGGTGATGGTGTCCTGAAAGGTATCCACTAGGCAGCTCCATCTCCTTTACTCACCTCTTAACACCAGTTAAGACATCATGTACAACGCCATAGTGTAAAGATGTGGATTTAAGGCCCAGAGAGGTTTAAAAACTTCTCCAAAGTCACATAGTAACTTTTAAGGGCTAGAACCCTGAACTTTCTATCCTAAAACTCATTAGATGTGTAATGTGTAATCCTTTCAAAATGCTCTACTGGTTAGCATCATCTTTACAGGCTAGTAATGGAGAATCACAAAAATCTACTTTCAAATTAAATTTTATTATTTTTTTAAGCTTCTGTACTTTATGCTTTAATTATGATCTCCAGTCCCAAGAATAGAAGGGCTAAAGAAAGAGTGGGTATTCAGTCTAAACCTTAAGACTGACTAGGCAGGGATTACATCTAGGATTTATGTAGGTGGGGACTGTGAGTCTGACTCTAGAAAAAGGGTCAAGAAGTGACAGTCATTTTTATTTTTACAGACTGTCTTAGAAACTAAGCCTTCAATAGTTTCTAGTATTATGTAATACTGCACCCAAGAAATTCACAAATGGTTATTTTTTTTTTTTTGAGTTGGAGTCTCACTCTGTCGCCCAGACTGGAGTGTAGTGGCCACTCCCGGCCACCGCAGCCTCGACCTGCTGGGCTCCAGCGATCCTTCTGCCTCAGCCTTCCGAGTAGCTGGAATTACAGGTGCACGCTACCACGCCCGGCTAATTTTTTTTTTGATTTCTTGTAGAGATGAGGTCTCGCCTGCCCAAGCGGGTCTCAAACCCGCGGGCTCAGGCAATCCACTCACCTCAGCCTCCCAAAGGCACGGGATTACAGGCTGAGCCACCGAGCCCGGCTACAAATGTTTTTTTTTAATTTTAATTTTAATTTTATTTTATTCAATTTTTTGAGCCGGAGTCTCACTCTGTCACCCAGACTGGAGTGCAGTGGCCACTCCCGGCCACCGTGGCCTTGACTTGCTGGGCTCCGGTGATCCTTCCACCTCAGCCTTCCAAGTAGCTGGAACTACAGGTGCATGCTACCACTCCCGGCTAATTTTTGATTTATTGTAGAGACAAGGTCTCACCAAGTTACCCAGGCGGGTCTCGAACCCTCGGGTTCAGGCAATTCTCTCGCCTCGGCGTCCCAAAGTGCTGGGATTACAGGATGAGCCACTGAGCCCAGCCGGTTGTTTTTTTTTTTAATAGAGACGGGCTCTCACTATGTTGCCCAAGCTGGTCTGGAACTCCTGGACTCAAGCAGTCCTCCCGCTTCAGCCTCCCAAAGTGCTGAGATTACAGGTGTGAGCCACCATGCCTGGCTACAAATACTTTCACTGAGTCCTTCTACATAGGTATCAGCGACTTCATTTCTAGATTTAATTTCCAGGCATGATTGGAGAATTTATACCCAGATTTCAATCTCCAGGGAAAATGAGTTTCCTTTTGCTGCTAGCCCTCACCTGCTATTCTTTACACATTGTTAACAAACAAATATAAAAAGCTCAGCAAATGTCCTGGGCCTCTCACTGTACAATTTTTCTCCTCACACTGTTCCTGTTTCCTCTGGCTTCCATGTGGGTTTCCTGACCATTTCTTTCATATGGTTTTCCTTCTACCTCTCAGACTTTTGTGTCATTCTGGACTTGATTACTGCATTGTTACTTGTTTATTCTTTGTTCTACTCCCTGTTCCTGTGGGAGCTGCTAAAAAATCAAACCTTGGCTCTTGTGTTGTTGCTAGAGATTTGTTCATGTTTGTAATATTTACTCAAGTCCATTCCAAGAGATGGCTGCATCAGTTTTGCTTTAAAGAGGAACATCAGAAGTGATTTACTGTCAACGAAAGTCAAATGTAGGCTAGGCACCGTGACTCACACCTGTAATTTCAGCACTTTGGGAGGCTGAGGCAGGAGGATTGCTTAAGCCCAGAAGTTCAAGACCAGCCAGAGCAACATAATGAGACCCCGTTTCTACCCCCAAAAAAGATTACCCAGGCGTGGTGATGCACACCTGTAGTCCCAGCTACTTGGGAGGCTAAAGCAGGAGGATTGTCTGAGCCCAGGAAATCATGCCACTGCATTCCAGCCTGGGAGACAGAGTGAGACCCCCAACTTGAAAATAAAATTAAAACGAAGTCAAATATAATCTGGTTTTCACATGGTTTTGCTTTTCTGTCTTTCTGAGCAAGGTACAGCTCATGATTTTCAATAACCAAAATTCAGAGTTAGGTTTGTATTTAGCAGTTTTTACAAGATTCTTTTAAATTTTCATTGAGAGAAGGAGAGGTCCAGAGGGTTTTGAGATTGCAGAGTTTGCCTTAAGCACTTGGCTTCACTCAAATTGGCAGTCTCTTTCCCAAAAGGAACATTATTCTCTTATCTTTAAAGCATGCCGGGCTTAGTCAGTATGGATACTAAGCAAGTTATCAGGATACTTCTCAAACATTAGGAGGAGAAAGCCAAGCCATCTTACTCAACCTGGGGTCACAACCTCCAAGGGTCAGTATGGTTTCCCTTCATTTTTTTTGAGTCGCAGTCTCACTCCGTCACCCAGGTTGGAGTGCAGTGGCACACTCACGGCCTCCATAGCCTGGACTTACTAGGCTCAGGTGATCCTCCCACTTCAGCCTTCCAAGTAGCTGGAACTACAAGCATGTACCACCACGCCCAGCTAATTTTTTGGTTTATTGTAGAGACGAGTCCTCACTATGTTGCCCAGGCTGGTCTCGAACCTATGGGCTTAGGCAATCCTCTTGCCTCCACCTCCCAAAGTGCTGGGATTACAGGTGTGAGCCACAGTGCCCAGCTTGGTTTGCCTTCATTTTAATCCATTCGTGGCTGTGTTAACACCACACTAGGATAACCAGATGAAAAGAGAAAAACCTGAGTCAAGCTACCAAAGTCTTTTGCCTATACAATGCCAGGGGGAAAGACAAATTAGACTGAAATGTTCTGCTTTTAGGTAAATATTACTGTCATTGGAGTGTGTGATTATAACTTCTCCACAACCTGGAAAATGTACTGTCCCCCATCCCCCATCTCCCCCACCCGTCCACTAGGAGAGAATAAAGCACATTGTCTGGGGAATGGCTTAAATGCGTGCACACAGTAGGTTCTCAGAAGTGGCTACTGAATTGAACCAAGAGCCTGTTTTTATATTTCTAAATATTTCCCAATGTAGTTGTTTAGTGATTGAAGGATTGTTACCACGTTTGCGAAGCATCACTGACTTTTATTTATTTACTTACTTATTTTTGAGTCAGAGTCTCACTCTGTCGCCCAGGCGGGAGTGCAGTGGCATGCTCATGGCCACCGCAGACTCAACCTGCTGGGTTCAGGTGACGCTTCCACCTCACCTTTTCAATTAGCTGGAATCACAGGCATACACCACCACGCCCAGCTAATTTTTTTTTTTTTTTTTATTGTACAGACGAGGTCTTGCCAAGTTGCCCAGGTTGGGTTCCTACTCATGGGCTCAGGCAATCCTCTTGCCTCCACCTCCTGAAGTGCTGGGATTACAGGTGTGAGCCACTGTGCCTGGCCCATCCCTGACTATCAAATCTCTTTATTGGTTTTTCTTTGGTATAAAATACTCACATTTGGAGGCAACTTTTTTTTCCTGAGTCAGAGTTTCATCCTGTCACTCAGGCTGGAGTGCAGTGGCACACTCATGGCTACCGCATCCTCGACTTCTGGACTCAGGTGTTCCTTCCGTTTCAGCCTTCCAAGTAGCAAGCAGCTGGGACTAGCCACCACGCCCAGTTAATTTTTTTTTATTTATTATAAAGATGAGTTCTCGCCATGATGTCCAGGCTACTGCATCCTCCCTCGACCTCCTGGACTCAGGCAATCCTTTCGCCTCCTCCTCCCAAAGCCCTGGGATTACAGGCATGAGTCACCAAACCCAGCTGAAAGTTGTTTTTTTTTTTTTTTAAATAAAGAGCACAGTAAGCCCCAGTAGGAGGCAAAATGGTCTTCCAACTGCTTCTTGGCAATTTGTATAAGGATATCTTGACCCATAAGTGGCTCCCCAGTTTCTACATAGGAGTGGCTGGTTAGACAGATGTTTGAAGCTATGTTTACATAAGATTAGAAAAACATCAACTGTTCATATCAAAAAGGAGGAGAGTATGGAAGTCCCGAAGTCCATTAATCCACTCCTTAGCACTTGCAAATCAAGTACATTGAAAATGGAGCTCACCAGGAGTCTGAGGTTGCGGTGAACTATGATCCCACTACTGTACTCCGGCCCAGGCAATAGAATGAGAATCTGTCTCAAAAAAAATTAAAAAACCGGGCTCGGTGGCTCAGTCTGTAATCCCAGTGCTTTGGGAGGCTGAGGTGAGTGGACTGCCTGAGCCCGTGGGTTCAAGACCCGCCTGGGCAACTTGGTGAGACCTCGTCTCAACAATAAATCAAAAAAATTAGCTGGGCGTGGTAGCGTGCACCTGTAGTTGCAGTACTCGGAAGGCTGAGGTGGAAGGATCACCGGAGCCCAGTAGGTCGAGGCTGCGGTGGCCAGGAGCGGCCACCACACTCCAGTCTGGGTGACAGAGTGAGACTCCAACTAAAAAAAATAAAATAAAATAAAAATAAAAAAATAAAAAAAGAAGCCAGGCATGGTGGTTCAAGCCTGTAATCCAGCACTTTGGGAGGTGGAGGGGAGAGGATTGCCGAGCCCACAGGTTCGAGATCAGCCTGGACAACATGGTGAGACTTTGTCTCTCCAATAAATAAAAAAATTAGCTGGGCAAGATGCCTCACGTCTGTAGTTCCAGCTACTTGGAAGGCTGAGGCAGAAGGATTACCTGAGCCCAGGAGGTCGAGGCTGTGGTGGCCATGAGCGTGCCACTGCACTCCAGCCTGGGAAACAGAGTGAGACTCCCACTCAAAAATAAATAAATAAAGGAGTTCAGTATTTTCCCCTTAAAACCAGCTCCTTGGTCCCACTTCTCAACTTCCTCACCTGTTTATGGCAGTATTTTCCTCATCAGGTTAGAAACAGTATAACTATCTTTGTTAGGACCTGACTAACCTTTCCTTCCCAATACCCAGCCATTCATCAAATCCTGTCCATTTTTCCTTTATGCGTTTAATGGCTTGGAAACTTTCCTTCACTCTTTTGTATTCTGGAAACAGAAGGCGAGGATCCAGCTCTCCAGTCTGGATGGGAAAATGAGAAACACACCACATACAAACTGAAAAAAAAAAAAAACTTACAGGAATAACAAGAATACCAAAACAATGCAAAATAACATAGCTCCAAACAGGCCTTGAATACAGAACTTAAGACAATGGCTGGCACTGCATTTGTCTTGCAGCAATCCAGAGCAGTTGGGGTCCTTCCTGCTGTCCCCGGGCTGTGGTGAGTGAGGCGTTTGGGGCCCAGCTCAGGCCACGCTGAGGATTCCAGCCACCACCCCAACTTAGGTCAGTTCCAGATCAACTAATCCCCACCCATAGCACTGTGCTATTTCCTGGTAATTTTAAAATGCTTATGTGCATTCTCCTCCACCTGGACAGCCGCTCATTCTTTTGTATTCGTACTGTCCCGCCCCCTCCCCATGGCAACCCACACAGGATTCCGCCGCTTGTGGTCTATAAATAAATGTTAAATCACAGAGCCTTAGAATTTCAGAGTCAGAAGGAATCTTTTACGAGTTTCAAGTGTGCATTCCTTCATAGACGAAGAAACGGGTCGAGAGAGGTTAGATGACTTGCTCCAAGCCACACAGCCGGCTGGCAACAAGGCGAGGACCAGAACCCGGGTTTCTTCTGCTGGAAGCCTGTGCCCTAAAAACGGTCCTTCGAGAACCAGGGAGAGAAGTACCTGACTTTACACAGTCTCCTGGGGATGATGCTGACAGGGCCACCGGCTTCGCTGAAACATTTACAAAGACTCGGCCCCTGCCACTGGGCAAGACCGTCCCGGGACGAACTCGCGGTCGAGCGGTCACAAGTTACGGGCGGCATCTGTTTACGAGTCGGCCGGCCTCATCTTAGGCTCCTCTGACAGGAGGCACCCGAAGGCCCCGCACGCAGGGGCTCC
>NW_007074682.1:0-851 GCF_000164805.1 Carlito syrichta | reverse complement strand
TTGATTTTACTGTAGAGATGAGATCTCGCCAAGTTGCCCAGGCGGGTCTCGAACCCGTGGCTCAGGCAATCCACTTCGTCCTCCCCAAGCGGGATTACAGGCTGAGCCACTGAGCCCAGCTGGCCTCCCTCTTCTGACCTGCACTAGCCTACCTCCTCTGACCCACCCTGGCCCCTCCCCTCCTCTGATCTGCATCAGCCTCCCTCCTTTCACCTGCACCCTCCTCCCTCCTGTGACCTGCATTGGCCTCCCTCCTCTGCTCTGCTGACCTGCACTAGCCTTTCTCTTCGGATCAGCAGCTGCCTCCCTCCTCTTAACCTGTACAGCTGGCTGCCCCACCTCTACCCTACTGTCTTGGTTGGAGCAGTCACAAGCCCCCTAGATTTCAGGGGAGGGAGGCCAACACCTCCCTCGGCTGTTCTGTGCTTCTGTAACAGATTACCTGAGACTGGGTCATTTAGAAGAACAGATGTTTATTTCTCACAATTCTGGAGGCAAGAAAGTCCAAGGTCCAGCATCTGTTGAGGGTCTTCTTACTATGTCATTGGAAGGACAAGAGGGCACAGCATGAAAGAGAAGGAAGGGGCTGAACTCATCCTTTCATTAAGAATCTACCCCTCAACAAGTAACCTACTCCCAAAGTAATCAGGTAATGGCATTAACACATCCATGAGGGCGGACCCCCCCAAGACCTAATGACCTCTTAAAGGTCCCACTCCTCAGCACTGTTGCATGGGGATTCAGATTCCGGTTGGGAGATACATTCAAACCATGGCTCCACCTCTTGATGGGAGAGTGGTAAGTTGACTATTTTTGGAAAACGCCACGTGCCACAATTCCCCCTTTCTTCA
>NW_007074681.1:1234-9280 GCF_000164805.1 Carlito syrichta | reverse complement strand
TGTCCCAGTGACTAATTCTACTTCCGAATGAATGTCTTACTGATTAAGCCTCATTTATTATGGTCGCTTTGGTTACTGGCTGTTCTCTATGATGCATGTCACAGTGACTGTCCCTCTGCTGTGATAGATGCTTCTGTGACTGGTCTTATGTGATCAGTGTTCCAGTAACTGGAACTCATCCTAGTGTGCCCAGTGACTGGCCTTCTGGGATGGGATCCTTAGTGCATGGTCCTCTTCTGTGATAGGTACCCAGTGACTGAATTTTCACTGTGATGGTTGTCCCATTGACTCACTGTCCTCTGGGATGGGTACCTAAGAGACTAGGCTTCTTCTGTGATGGAAGTCTCAGTTATTGGCATGCTTCTATAATGAGTACCCTATGACTTGCTCTCGTCTATGTTGGGTGACACAGTGTCTAAAACTCCTCTGTGATTGGTGGCCCAGACTGTACCCTTTTTTGATGGTGTCACTGTGATTTGTCCTCCTCTGTGATGGGTGACACAGTGACTAGCTCCTCTGTGTTATGGTGCCCCAGTTTCTCTCTGTCCTCTGTGTTGTTTCTCCCAGTGACAGTTTTTTTTTTCTGATGGGTGCACCAGCAACATCCTTATTCTCTGATTGATGCTCCAGTGACTGACTCATCTCTTTAATAGTTGCCCCATAATTGGCACTTCTCTGTGATGGATACTGTGGTGATTGGCCCTTCTCTGTTATCAGTGCTCCAATGACTGGACCTGCTTTGTGCTCAATGCCCCAGTGACTAACCCTTCTCCATAATGAGCGTCTTTCTGGCTATCCTCTTCTCTCATGGGTGCTCCAGTGACTGGCTATCCTCTATGATGAATTTCACAATAATTTTTCCTTCTCTGTAATGTATGCCTCAGGTACTGGCCTCCCTATGTGATTAGTGTCCATGAACTGTACCAGTGACTAGTCCTCCACTGTGATGGACCTCCTCCCAAATGGGTGCAACAGTGATTTGCCCTCCTCTATGATGCATGACCTTGTGAAAGGGCCTCCTCCATAATGGGTGCTCCAATGACTGGGTTTCCGCTTTGGTTGATTCCCCTGACTGAACTTCCCACATAATGGGTGTCCCACTTACTAGCCCTCCTCTATGAATAATATGCCCTTAACTGAGTTTCTTACATGATTGATGCCCCAGTGACTATACCACTTCTGTGATAATTTTCCACTTAATGGGTCCCATTCAATAACAGTTGCCCCAGTGACTAGCCCTCCTTTGTAATGAGTGTCCCTCCATTTTAATGAGTGTCCCTGTGACTGGTCTTCCTCTGTGACTGGTCCTCTATTGTAATGGGATTCTTAGTGACTGACCCTTTTCCATGACTGACTGGTGCCCCAGTGACAGGGCCTTTGTGATTTGTGCCACAGTGACAAACCCTCTTCTGAAATGGACCTTTCAGTAATAAGCTCTCCTCTGTAATGGATGGCTCAGTGAAGTTTTAACTCTGTGTTTGGTGCCTCGTTGACTAGCCGTCTCTGTGATCGACTGACTCTACTTTGTGATGGGTTCTTCAGTGACTGGACCTCATCTGTGATGGATACCCCAGTTACTGGTCTTCTCTGTGATCCATGCACCAGAGACTAACTCTCCAATTTTATTGATGTCCCAGTGACTGGCTTTACACTGAAATCATTGTCACAGTGACTCACTGTGATGGGTGCCCCCATTATTAGCCTACTTCTGTGGGACCCCAGTGGTAGTCCCTCTTCCATAATGGCTGCACCAGTGACAGCCATTCCTTTGTGATGTGACTCTCAGTGATCGGGCCTCCTCTATAATGGGTCTCCTGTATAATGTGTAATGGGTGTTCCAGTGAATAACCATCCTAAAAATGGGTGCCCCAGTGACTCATCCTCCTCTGTGATGGCTGCCCTTATGACTTGTCCTACTCTGTGATGGATGCCTCAGTGACTGTCTCTCCTTTGTGTTTGATGCCTTTTTGACTGGTCCTTACCTGTAGTTAGGGTCACATTGAATGGCCCTCATCTGTGATAGGTACCCTAAAGACTGGCCTCCTTTTTGAGATGTGACAAAGACAATGACCTTCCATTATGATGGGTGCCCCAGTGACTAGGCTTCTTCTGTGATCAGTGCTCCAGTGACTAGATCTCTTCAGTATTGTGGCCCAGTGAATGGGCCTCCATTGTGATGGGTGCCTCAGTGACTGGCAGTTCATTTTTTTATCACTGCCACAGTGACTGACCCTCTTTCTCATGGTTGCCCCAGTGACTTGGCCTCCTCTCTGAGGTTTACCATAGTGACTAGTCTTCCTGTGTGATGGGTGCCCTACTGAATGAACCTCCTCCTAATGGGTGCCACAATGATTGGCTCTCCTCTGTGATGGGTGCTTCTGTGGCTAGTCCTCTTCTGTGGTCGGTTCCTCAGTGACTTTACCTCTTCTGAGAATGGTGCCCCAGTGAATGTCTCTTGACTGTGACAGGTATTCTAGTGACTATCTCTCCTCCATGATAGCTGCCCAGTGACTAGTCCTCTTCCACAATAGTTGGTTCAGTTACTAGTCCTCTTCTGTAATGGGTGCACCAGAGACAGTCTTCCTCTGAAATGCATGGACCAGTGACAGTCTCCCCCCATGAGTCATCTGCCAGTGACTAACCCTTTATCAAAATTACTGCCCCAGTGAATTCCTCTGTGAAGATTGTCTCATTCAATGACAATCTTCCATAATAGGTATTCCAGTAACTGGTCCTCCTCTGTTATGGATGCCACAGTGGAGAGTCCTTTCTTGTGTTGTGTTTACCGTGAAAAGCTTTCTCTGTGAAGGTTGCTCCTGTGACTGGCCTGCCTCTGTGCTGAGTGCCCCAGTAACTGGCTTTCCTCTGTGATGGATGTCTTAGTGATTGGTTCTACTCTCTTATTGATGCCGCTGTGACAGGCCCTTTTCTGTGATAACTTTCCCAGTGACTGACCCTCCTCTGTGATGGGTGCTTCAATGGTTCTACCGTCATTGATTGACCCTCCTCTATGATTGGTGCTCCAGTGACAGAACCTCCTTGGCAGTTGAAGCTCCAGTGACTGTCTTCATCTGTGATGGATAACCCTGTGACTGGGTTGATAGGTGTCCCAGAAGCTGGCCTTACACTATGAGGGATGCCCTGGAGACTAGACTTCCTCTGTAATCAGTGCCCCAATTGTTAGTCCTCCTCTGTCATGGGTGCCCCAGCGACCGAACTTTATTCTCTGAGTGCCCCAGTGACTGACCTTCTTTTGTGATCAGTGCCACAGTGATTGATTCTCTTTTGAATGGGTTTCCCTGTGACTGGTTCTCCTCTGTGATGTGTGCCCTGGTCATTAACCCTCATCTGTGATGGATGCCACGGTGACTGGCTCTCCTCTGTAATAAATGCCTTAGTGGCTGTGCCTCTTCTGTGTTGGGGGCTCCAGACACAGGCCTTTCTCTGTTATGGGTGTGGAAGTAATTGACTTTCTCCTGTGTTAGTTGCCTCAGTGGCTAGACCTCCTCCATAATAGGTGCCCCAGTGACCAGCCCTTTTCTTTGCTGGGTGCCCCACTCACTGGTGCTCCAGTGGAAGGATATCCTTTATAATTGATGCCCCAGTGACTGTCTGCAGCCTCCTCTATGCTGAGAGCCCCAGATAATGGTTCTTCTCTGTGACAGTGTATCATTGACTGGCTCTCATCTGTGGTATTTGCCTCAGTGGCTTTGTCTCCCCCATAAATTGTGCCACAGAGACTGATTCTTTTCTGTGATGGCTGCCCTATTGAATGATACCCCTTTTTGTGGGTTTGCCAATGATAAGTCCTACTTTGTGATTGGTGCCACAGTGGCTATGCCTGTTCATTAGTGGGTACACCAGTGACTGGTACAACTAAATTTGGGTGCCCCAGTTACTGGACAGTCTCTGTGATGGGTATCACATAGATTGTACCTCCTCTATTATGAGTTCTCCAAAGAATACATTTCCTCTAGATCAGTGCTACAATGAAAAGAGCTATTCTGTGTTGTGTGTTCAAGCTACAGAAACTTCTCTGCGATCAGTGTCCCAGTGTGTGACCCTCATTTTAGTGAGTACCCCAATGAATGAGCTTCCTCTCTGATGCATGCCTCAGTGTCTGTCTCTTCTCTATGGTAATTATCTCAGTACTGGGTGTCCAGAGTGAAATATGCCCAGGTGAATAACCTGTGATGAGTGCCTGAGTGACTGAGTCTCCTCTTATTGGATTCCCCAGTGACTTTACCCCCTCTGGAATACATGCATCAGTGACTACCCCTCGCCCTTAATGGATGCTGAAGTGACTAGCCTCTTTCTGTGCTAACTGCCCCACGGCACTGTCTCTTCACTGTGATGGATGTCCCAATGACTGGATTACCTCTGTGATAGTTGTCTCAGTGATTTGACCTCCAACATAATAAGTGTCCCAATGATTGACCCTCTTCTTTGATAGGTATCCCAGTGACTGGTTCTCCCTTATTTTGATGGGTCAGTGATAGGCCCTCCTTTTTGATTGGTGCCCAGACTCTGAACTCCTTCATAATGGGTGTCTCAGTTACTGACTTTCCTTCATTTTGGATACCCCAGTGACTGGGCCTCCTCTATTTTAGGTGACCCTGTCACTGTCCTTTGACTTTAATGATTGCCCCAGTGACTAGCCCTTCATTGTGAAGGTATCCCAATGGCAGGGCCTTCTCCATAATGAAATCCCCAGTGACTTGACCTCTTCAGTTACAAGTGGAACAATGACTAGCCCTTCTAAGTGGTGGAGATTCCAGTGACTTGCCCTCCTCTGTAAGGGGTGCTCCCATGACTGCCCCATCTCTGTGATGGTAGCCTCAGTTACAGATCTTCCTTTGTGATAGGTTACCCAGTAACTGGTCTTCCTCTGTGCTGGGTGCCCCAGTGATCGGCCTTCCTTTGTGATGGGTGCCTCTGTAACTGGCCCTCTTTTGTAATGGCTGTCCCAGTGACTGGCCCTCCTCTGTGATGGGTGCTCAGGGATTTCATCTCCTCTGTGATGGATACCTCAGTAACTGGCCCTCCTTTGTGATGACTGTCCTTTTGACTGGAACTCCTCCATTATGGGTTACTCCTGTGAAAAACACTGCTCTGTTATCGGTACAGCAGAGACATGGCCACCTTCCCTGATATGTGTCTAAGTCTCAAGCTCTTCTCTGTGGAACATGTCCCAATGTGAGAAATGAACTCACCCATCGAAAATTCAAGGATGGACACAGAGACGTGGAGTCCAGCAGAAGGTATACTTTAATGATCAGCAGAAGGTAGATTTTAATGATGGTCTTGAAAATTCTGGTTTCTGGTGTGCAGGAACACACAGAGCAGTTACAGTAAGCAATTTTTCTTTAGCATGACAGTCGGTCCAACATTTTGCATTGACTGAGAGTTACAAGGTCAAAATTTTTTCTGGACATTGACTAAGGGGTTTTTAGTTCAAATAAGGTTAAAATAAGTACTTGTTCCTATTTGACTGGAGGGTTTGAGTTTCCTCAATTCTGAGTAATATCCGTTTGCCTAATGTTGCGGTCTCCATGCCCACCTTTGTTCTAATGTACCTTTGGTCACGTCTGATTTTTGATATTGACTCTTGGTCACTTTAGCAGCTTCTTTTAAATTTATAAAACTGAATCATCTATTATATTTCAGAATTTCCTCGTCTTTTTTTCATTTGATTTATTTTAATTTTATTTGTCTGGTTGTTTAAACATGTCAAGTAAGTATAGACTTTTCTTTTCATAATTTATTTTTTAGGTAAAAGTAGGAGATTATTTTGTGCATAAGCCACAGTTTTTTGCTTGTTTATAGTTTTTTAATGAGTCTTTGTGCCAGACCCATCATGCAAGTAATAACACAGCACCCAACAGTGGTTGAAATTCCTGCAATTATAACCCGATATGTTAAAACACAGGTAACCATGCTTTTTTGTTTTCCCAAACATCGTTCTAGTCAGTTGGTAAAAGGATTTTTGAACCAGAATTTTCAACCAGGGACACTAGCCCTTGTAATACCTTAATAATACTCCCATCTAGGGCAGTAATATTCAGAATGAAACGGCAACATTTTTCACCCAGCATAACACAGATATCTTTTTTTCTGCTAATATTATGTCTAATATTATTCTATTCTCCCAGGTCATCCTGCTGGAAGCATCCCATTGGCTAGCTAATCCTTGAAGGACATCTCCAGTATAGTTTATAATTTTTTTGTTGAGAATATAATTAATTCAATTTACATTTTTATTAATAGCAGACCATCAAAAAAGTTCAGACTTAAGCCCTTCAGTTATTTTAGTTTCAGGTTTGAATTCATTAGGGAATACCTTGGGGTCTTTATAGAACCAAAGAACACATTCAATTTAAGGACACTTATAATGCTGTCTAAAATTGATGAAGAGTTTGAGTGCTCTTGAATGTTGGATGAAATGCCAGAGTAAATGAAATAGACAATTAGACTGATGTGCACATCCCAGAGAGTTGGACGTCAACAATTAACCCAGGTTTTTTCCTCATCAATGCCATTAAACATTCACTAGGAGATGTGCAAGTTAGAGAAGTTTACCCTAGACTTGCCAGAAATTTACCCTAGACTTGCCACAGATATTTCTGATATGAGGTAACCTACAGATTCCTCTTGCCTAGAGAGGCAAGAGGAGTGGTACATCATCTCAATTGAGAAAGAGGAGACTGCCCTCAGATCTGACATCAGTAATGCAGGGAAAAGCAGGGACAGTCTTTTACAAGCCTCGTTTCTACAGGCATCCCTGTCTGGGTATGGAGCCATCATGTAATTTATACCACGGTTGTCTGTGTCTCAGCCAACGAGAAATATTACTACTTGTGCCCGTGGTCATCCTGCAGCATATGCATAATAATTACTCTTATTTTAAGCAGGCAATGAATATGTAATCCATTCTACCCAGGCATTTGTGTCTTCATAACCTGTTTTGATTTCTATAGTTCGCCTAAGATCCTTGACTTCAATATAGTCTGCTCCTGGGATCATTGCTGGGGGCTATTCTTGATTATGAGAACGTCAGTTGATACTGGATTGGTTGATTTCTTATTTTAAACTAACCTGAGGTCAAATTTTCCCACCCAAACTGTCCCTGAAATATTAGTTCCCAACCCATACATGCATGGGGCTACTTCAGCACTGCTATCCAGAAGTTGCAGACTGTTTGTAATCAGAAAGACAGGATTCCAATGTAAATTTCAACGGTTCTTTGATGGGACCACTTTTGAGAAGTGCAACTTATGCCTCAGAGTTTATATACTCGTATTACCTCTTGCTGGCCCAGGAGTCTAACCTCGTGCTTTGTGATTTACCAAATATTATATGAAATTATACATGGATAGAGGTGGTGACCTGGATTGGGATCATGGCACAGATATTCATTCTTGTGGGAAAGCAGTCTTTGATTATTTATATTTCTACAGGATAATGTTTGACATGCATGAACTCTTAGTTACATTAATAAGAAACTTGACAGGATACCCCTAAATCCCTAGACATTTGTAGGTACTCATTAAATTTACCCATGTCTCCCCATCACCAGTTGGGAGATTCCACATAAATAATATGATTATTCCTTTCACAGTTGGCTACTCCTTAATCTTACTTTTCAAGGTTGGTAAACTATTTGAGACATTTCTCACCTCTCATTATATTCCTTGGAGTTCTTAGGTGATTTTTGAGTGTAGTTTAATGACTTCATCCTTTCACTGCCATTCAGACAGCAGTCTTACTGGTCAGTAGCACTTCATAGGCACCTTCTTCCTTTGGTTGAAGCTTTTCCTCTCTTCAGGTCTTGAATTGATAAACGACAAACTTGAGAGAAGGAGCAAGAAACCATTTTAACCTTTGGGAAGATATGGTATAGGAGACAGCCAGTATATACTCTCTCAGGAACTTGTTTTCCACCTATATAGTTGGCAAGTCTGTTGCACTACCTAAATATGGTTACCTGTATAGTAACTCATAGGGTGACAAGTACAGATGCTTTCAAGGAACTTCCTGATTATGAAA
>NW_007074681.1:0-1145 GCF_000164805.1 Carlito syrichta | reverse complement strand
GTAGCATGTTCATGACCATCCCAGCATCGACTTGCTGAACTCAGGTTATCCTTCCACCCCAGTCTTTCGATTAGCCAGAACTATAGGTGTGTGCTATATGTCCATCTATTTTTTTTTAATTTATTGTAAATATGAGGTCTCACCAATTATCCCAGGCTGTTCTCAGACCCATGGGCTCAGGCAATCCCCTCTTCTTGGCCTCCCAAAGTGCTAGGGTTACAAGATTAAGCCACAGTGCCCATCCTGGTCAAATGTTTTTAAAGAGTTTGATTCTTTTTCAAAAAAAACCTTTTTCCCAGAGAACAGTAGATTCAAAGGCATAAGAAAGTGCCAGTGTGCCTGAAGTGCCCTCTTTACCCATTATAACAGCTTTAAGTTAATATATTAAGTCCAAAACCTAGTAATCACCTATTTCAAAAGCACCTTTATTACTGACCCCGCTATTACAGTCATTAAAGAGTAGGCCTTCCTCCATCCAGTGAGATGGTTAACAATTATTTGTTGATATTTGAGCTTTCCAGCCTTAGCCCATTGTGTAAAGTAAGTTTGGATACTTTGGAATAGACTCAGGTCTGGGGAATCCTCCCTGTTTCACTGGATTTTTAATGACCTGTTTGTTTATCTTTTGACAGCTGATACAATCTCAACAGACCTATTTAGTGATAGTGCACATGCCCACACAACCATACATTTTTAAACGTGTATCACATATTGTCTGAAATACCCAATGATTCTCCTTATGTAATATGGTCATTATAACCCTCAATAGTTGGTTTACTAATCATCTTTCTGCCATTTGGGAGAAACTATCTCCCCTCTTTGTTTGGAGAAGTCCCTAGTTCTTCCATTACCTTGATTTCTTCTTCAGTAAATTTTAATTTCAGTATACCAGTGACTATAGGTATACTATGGTGAGATTCAAGAGTTTACCCTCACTTTATAGGCGGTCTCCTTGATCAACCAGTCTGTTGCAAACTGCCTTAAACGAATCACTTTTCAATAACTATTGGTATGTTTTACTGCAATTTCAGCAGGGAGAAATTCATTTTTATAACCTCTTTTACTAATTTTCCATGGACCAGTTCTTTTCCCTTACTATTTGTGAGATCTTTTTGGTGACTTTCTTATTTGCAAGCAATTTCAGA
>NW_007074680.1:8015-9511 GCF_000164805.1 Carlito syrichta | reverse complement strand
CGCCGCGCGCGGGGGGCTTCCGGGAGCGGGTGCGGGCATCGCCGGGAGCCCGGCGGGGCCTTGGGACACAGACGGGGGGCCGGGGAGCGGGGCTCACGGCAGCCGGGACGGGAGAGTCCCGCGGCGCAGGGGCGCTGCCAAGGAGGGGCCGGGGACAGTGCCCACAGAGGAGGGCGCCAGGCAGTCGGGGGGCAGGGCCTGGCATCGTGGGGACACGGAATTGCAAGCGCGAAAGAAGCCAGATATGCGGGGTCATGGGGGCACTGAGCTTGGGCCAGAGAAACGGGGGTCTGTCCAGATGCTGGAATCACAGGGAGTCAGGGGAACAGAGATCCGGGTTCTAAAGAGACAGATATCGGGGATCCCAGGACGTCACAGTCTCAGGAGCCAAGAGCCCTGGAGGCATGGGAGCTAGGAGAACAGAGCTGGGGTCTGGACACCCCATTACGGGGGATCACAGGACCTAACAAAACAAACCAGAGTTCCAGGAACCCAGATACCAGGGGGCTCCGAGGAGCCAGAGGAACAGAGACCCGGGCTGGGCACCCACTTGTGTGTGGTCACAAGTGGTCGGGGTCCTAGTTGGAGACCCAAGGTGACCCTGAAGGGCTTGGGGACTGAAGATTCCAGGGCTGGGTCATTCTGGGACTCAAGGATTGAGAGTCGGCATGGGAGATGCAGGGGTCTCCAGATGGAAGGCCTTGGGGGCCCCACGGCCTGGAATTGGAGATACGGGGACCTGGATACTGGGGTGCTCAGGAATGAGGGACCCCCAGAGTCTGCAGATGATAGAGAAGGCCACACACTCCCCATTCCAGGTCCATCCCTGACCCCAAGGAAGGGACATCTGCCACAGCTGTGCCCGCCTCACCATCCCCCAGGGACCCTCAAAGCCTCAGACAGCCCTTCTTAGAATCCTGTTTCTGCACCTCCCACCCCCATCCATGCAGCAGTTGGAGTCTCAAGCCATGCATCAGGGGGCCACCACTGCCTCCCAGCTTTTCCCACTCCCTGGGTAAGAACTCAGGCCTCGGCTGGACACAGTGGCTCACGCCTGTAATCCCAGCACTTTGGGAAACCGAGGCAGGAGGATCACTTGAGAACAGCCTGAACAACATAGTGAGACTACATCTCTATAAAAATAAAAAAAATTAGCCAAGTGGGGTAGTGAACACCTATAGTCCCAGCTACTCAGGAGGCTGAGGCAGAAGGATTGCCAGAGCCCAGGAGGTCGAGGCTGCAGTGAACCATGGCTGTGCCACTGCCCTCCAGTCTGGGTGACAGAATGAGACTCAAAAAAAAAATATCCAGGCCTCAGTTTCCCCCTTCTGTGTGATGGGTGGATATGAATTTGCCTGCTGCCAAAGTCCCTTCCAACAGTTGGGTCCAAACAGGCTTCTGGTGCCATCTCCTCTCACTATCCCCTCTCCCAAAACCTAATATGTGTTTCACCCCACACACTACCTCCACTCCACCCCCTTTTTTTTTTTTTTTTT
>NW_007074680.1:5385-7995 GCF_000164805.1 Carlito syrichta | reverse complement strand
TTTTTTTTTGAGTTGGAGTCTCTGTTGCCCAGACTGGAGTGTAGTGGCATGCTCAAGGCCACCGCAGCCTCGACCTGCTGGGCTCAGGTGATCCTTCCACTTCGGCCTTCCAAGTAGCTGGAACTAGTGACCACCATGCCAAGCTAATTTTTGGATTTATTGTAGAGATGAAGTCTTGCCAAGTTGCCCAGGTTGGTTTTGTACCCCTGGTTTCAGACAATCCTCTTGCCTCGGCCTCCCAAAGTGCTGGGATTATAGGCGTGAGCCACCATGCCCGGCCCACCTCCAGTTCTTTATTGATCCATTACCTTCCCTCAGCCACAAAATCACTCCTCCAACAGGCCTGGGGTCCCCCTGCTAGGCGATAATGGGGGCTTCCTCTGCCTTAAGGGACCCTATGTCTTCGCTGGAGATGGGGGTCAGGTATATGAGTAGATAAGTGACATGAGGATCCCCAGGGCTGCACAGGGCAGGAGTCTCAGGAGCCTTGAAGAGGGATGTGGAAGCCAGTTGAGCAAGGCCTGTGGCTGGGGAGCGGGTCGAGGGTGTGTGTGGCTTCACCCATGTCCTTTCTCTGCCCCCCTCCTTGTCCAGGAGCTCTACTGCCTCTGTACCCCACTCCGACCATGGGCTCCCCCTTTCCTCTGCTGAACCTGCCCACACCCCTGTGCCCCATGATATGCCCGATGGAACACCCCCTGTCGGCCGACATCGCCATGGCCACCCATGCAGATGAGGACGGAGACACGTGAGTGACAGTCCTCTATTAATGGGGGTGGGAGCCGTGTGGGTCAGCCCTCCACAATATAGGGGCACGCAGCTTGGGTGGGCCTGAATCAGGATCCTGTCTCCACCGCTGGCTGTGTGGCCTGAACAAGGCCCTTCACCTTTCTGAGCCTGTTTCCTCCTCTAAAAAATGGGCACCCTGAGAGCACTTACCTGCTAAATTTTTGACTTATTGTAGGAATGAGGTCTTGCCAAGTTGCCCAAGCTGTTCTCAAACCCCTGGACTCAGGCAATCCTCTCGCCTCAGCCTCCCAAAATGCCAAGATTATAGGCGTGAGCCACCGAACCAGGCATCAAAATCATTGCTCTATCTCAAACCCAGTACACACATACAGACTTGAAATAAAAATCGTACAAAATGGCCTGGGCACAGTGGCTCATCCCTATAATCCCAGCACTTTGGGAGGCCAAGGTGGGAGGATCATTCAGGCCCAGGAGTTTGAGAACAGTCTGGGCAATACAGTGAAATCCCATTCCTACAAAAAAAAAAAAATTTTTTTTTAATTAACTGGCGTGATGGCGTGCGCCTGTAGTCCCAGCTATTCAGGAGGCTGAGGCAGAAGGATTGCCTGAGCCCAGGAGGTCAAGGCTGCAGTGAGCCATGAGTGTGCCACTGCACTCCAGCCTGAGCAACAGAGTGAGGCCCCAACTCAAAAAAAAAAAAAAATTGCATGAAATGAAACATATCCTTACTATGTGGGATCACTTTGACATGTTCTGTTCTAATCTCCTTCACTGTTTTGTGGTTATAGCCCACTAAATTAACCTGCAAGTTCTCTAAGTTGATTCACAGTCCAGGGTTTAATGTCACCTGCAATTTGAAGAACATGAACATGAGGCCGCCAAGGAATCCTGCAAGGAGGGTTTCGCCCTCTGCCTAGTCTGTAATAAGCACTCAATACAATTGACCATCATGACGATTATTTTTTTTTTTATGTTTTTGAGTTGGAGTCTCACTCTGTCCCCCAGGCTGGAGTGCAGTGGTACACTCATGGCCACCCCAACATCGACCTGCTGGGCTCTGGCAATCCTTCCACCTCAGCCTTCCAAGCAGCCTGAACTGTAGGAGTGTGCTACCACACCCCGCTAATTTTTTATTTATTGTAGACACCAGGTCTCACCAAGTTGCCCGGGCTAGTCTTGAACCCGTGGGCTCAGGCGATCCATTCGCCTTGGCCTCCCAAAGTGCTAGGATGACAGGCTGAGCCACCTAGCCCAGCCCATGACAATTATTATTCTGTTGACCTGGGTTTGAATCGCAGCGGGCCACAGTCTCGGCTCTCTGTGCCTCAGTTTCCCTCTCTGTAAAAACAGGAACTGTAAGTGCACGAAGGTCTCTCTGAGAAAGAAATGAGATTATTTATATGAAAGTGTTGATGTGGAAATTGGTTTGGGGACTGGAAACCGCAGGTCGAGATGAACAGGCCTATTCCTGCAGAGAAGCGGGGGGAGGGGGTGCCCCACCCCTGGCCCGCTGGGTGACTTCGAGTCCCTGACCCTCCGTTTCCCTGTTTCGAAACGCGTGAGAGCACCTGTCGCCCCTGGAACTCAGAGCGCTGGTGGAACACACGCGGCGTATTGTGCACAGAACAGGGCTAGGCAAACAGTAAGCGCTCAATGCGTGCCCAGTGGGGAGTGCTGGAACCCAGCTCCCGGTAGTCGTGGGCCATCCTCGTGGGCCATTCGTGGGAGCCCCAGCCCGAGAAAGTGCCTGAGAGACAAGCTGGCTGAGACCGGCTCCCTTGCGCCCCGGGTCCCCGGGGGGTCGCCTGTCGCGCGGGCTCGGGGCGCCGGCCCCGGGGGCGAGAGGCCGCGGCCTGAGAA
>NW_007074680.1:4438-4716 GCF_000164805.1 Carlito syrichta | reverse complement strand
TTTTTTTTTTTTTTGAGTCGGAGTCTCTCTGTCGCCCAGACCGGAGCGCAGCGGCCGCTCCCGGCCACCGCAGCCTCGACCTGCCGGGCGCCGGCGATCCTTCCGCCGCAGCCGTCCGAGTGGCCGGAATTACAGGCGCGCGCGACCACGCCCGGCTGGTTTTTGATTTATTGTAGAGAGGAGGGCTCGCCAAGTGGCCCGGGCGGGTCTCGAACCGCGGGCTCGGGCGAGCCACTCAGCTCAGCCTCCCAAGGCGCGGGACTGCAGGCTGCGCCACC
>NW_007074680.1:1914-3815 GCF_000164805.1 Carlito syrichta | reverse complement strand
CTGCGCCGCCTCGCCCTGGCGCGTGGGCGCCGTTGGGGTGGTGGGCTTCACGGGGGAGAAGACGGAGGCGCCCCCGGGCCACGTGGCTTGGCCCTCGCAGGCCGCGAGCAGCCCTGGCCGCTGCCTCTCCGCCTGCACCCGAATCCCCTGGGAAGCTGGTTTCAGCTGTGGGTGCTGGCGGCGCGCCCGGGAGAGGCGGGGCATGCGTGGAGCGCAGTTGGTCTAGAAAGCCGGTTTTTTAAAATGACACTAAACAATATATATTCTAGCGGGGTGCTGTGGCCCAGGCCCGCCACCCCAGCACCTTGGGAGGTGGAGGTGAGAGGATTGCCTGAGCCCACGGGTTCCAGGCCAGCTTGGGTGACTGGTAAGGCCTCGTCTCTACACTGAATCAAAAAAATTAGTGGTGGAGCACGCCTGTAGTTGCAGCTACTTGGAAGGCTGAGGCGGAAGGATCGCTGAGCCCAGCAGGTTGAGGCTGCAGTGTCTGTGGGCCTGCTGCTGCACTCCAGCCTGGGTGACAGTGAGACTCCAACTCAAAATATATATATATTCTATAAATAGAGATCTCACCATGTTGCCCAGGCTGGTCTTGAACTCCTGGGCTCAAGCCATCCTCCAACCTCAGCCTCCCAAAGTGCTGGGATTACAGGCGTGAGCCACCACACCCAGCCAGATATGGACTTCAGATAAAGGCCTTGCAGTCTGTGTGCGAGCAGTCAACCTCCTGTGCTCAGCTTAGCCTCCCACCCTATGTAAACACACGCTTGAACACACACACACACACACACACACACACACACACACACACACGGTCTCCCAAAGGCTGTTCCAGGCTGGGGGCCCTGGGAAGCGAACTGGAGGCTTCCTGGGGGCACCCTCTGAATCAACGCCTGATGAGAGACACAGGTCGAGGTGGGGGGAAGAGGTGGAGCTGCCATGTCCTTTCAACAGGGCCTCAACCATCCAACAGGAGATGGTGAAGCCGGGGTGGCCTTCAGGGTTGGGGCTAGGAGGCCGGACCTTCTGTGCCAGCATTGGCCCATCACGGACGCCATTGGTAGCTGCCCCCCACCCCCATGGCATGTGACCTTGGGCAGGCAGCTCTCTTCAGCGGAGGGGAATTCCCAGGTTGTCTGACAGCTGGCAATCTTCAGCTGGGGGAAGGAGTCCTTTGGGTGGAAAGTGGGTTCTGGGCTGCGCAGCCCGGTGTCCTGAGCAGTGACCCCATCCCGGTTTGTCCCCACCTCCCTGTTAACCAAAGCTCACGCTCCACATCATCAGCTCTTAAGTCTCTCAGGTTGGAGACCGAGTCTGACATAGGGTCAAAACTGGCAGAGAGGCCGGGCCGCTGGCTCATGCCTGTAATCCCAGCACTTTGGGAGGCTGAGGTGGGAGAATTGCCTGAGCCCAGGAGTCTGAGACCAGCCTGGACAACAAAGCGAGGACCTGTCTTTACAAAATATGTAAAAGGTAGCCAAGAGGCTGGGTGCGGTGGCTCACACCTATAATCCCAGCACTTTGGGAGGCCGATGTGAGAGGATTGCCTGAGCCCACGGGTTTGGGACCAACCTGGGCCACTTGGTGAGACCTCATTTCTACAATAAAAATCAAAAAATGAGCCAGGCATTGTGGCATGTCCCTGTAGTTCCGGATACCTGGAAGGCTGAGGCAGAAGGATTGGCTGAGCCCAGCAGGTCAAGGCTGTGGTGGCCATGAGCGTGCCACTGCACTCCAACCTGGGCAACAGAGTGAGACTCCGACTCAAAAAAAGAAATAATATAGTCAGGCATAGTGGCACACATGTAGTTCCAGCTACTCAGAAGGCTGAGGACTGGGCTCGGTGGCTCAGCCTGTAATCCCACACTTTGGGCGGCTGAGGTGAGTGGATTGCCTGAGCC
>NW_007074680.1:0-1588 GCF_000164805.1 Carlito syrichta | reverse complement strand
GCTGGGAGCGGCCACTGCACTCCAGTCTGGGAGACAGAGTGAGACTCCAACTAAAAAAAAGTCAATCAATCATTCAATCAATAGAAAACAGCGGCATAAACCTTGAAAGCATCTAGTTCGTCTCCACTTGTTTCACAGATGAGAAAACGGTGGCCTGGAGAGGGGTGGGAACATGGCAGCAGCTTCAAGGATGGCCAGGGTGACTACTGAGATGGATTCATTTACTCAGCGCCCGTTCACGGGGCATCTGCTCAGCGCTAGGCATCGTCCTGGGCACCAGTCAGCAAACAACACGGGCAAAACACCCTGGCCTGATGGAGCTGCCGTTCTATGGGGGAGACTGAGGCAGGAAACAAGTAAACTGCACAATGTATCAGATGATGGTGTGGAGGAAAATATAGCAGGGGAAGGGAGAGGGCACAGGTGCCATACTATCTCAGCAGAGGCCCGGATGAGGGAATGAGCCCTATGGGAATCTGGAGATAACTGCTCCAGGCAGAGGGAACAGATGGGGCAAAGGCCCTGGGAGGCGAGTGTGCTTGGTGTGTTTGAGGAACATGGCGAGGAGGCCAGTGTGGCCAGAGCAAGAGGGAGGGGACAGGAAGCGAGGTCAAATAGGCCTCGTGGGCCATGGCCAAGACTTTGGGGTGGTGGAGAATGGCCTGACTTAGGTTCTAAAAGGGCCCCTTGGGCTGCGGTGTGGGGGACGGGGAGGAGGGCAGAGGAGGGGGCTGTACTCGTCCAGGAGGGAGCCAGTGGCAGCTGGCCAGGGTGAAGGGAGTGGGTGGGGAGCAGTGGTTGGGCTCCAGATACTTCCAAAGTATCCGCCACACATTGGAGTCGGCGCTGCCAACCTCACGGGGTGAGAGGCGACCGGCCCCTCATGCCTGTCACTTGTCCCTCCTCACAGGCCTCTCCATATTGCTGTGGTGCAGGGTAATCTGCCAGCTGTGCACCGGCTAGTCAGCCTCTTCCAGCATGGGGGCCGCGAGCTAGACATCTATAACAACCTACGGCAGGTGAGGCTGGGGCCTGGGTCTGAGGGCGACAAGGACCACCTAGGTGAGGTAGGAGGGAGTAGCTGGGGGCCCAGAATCCAGATCCTGGGGAAAGAGGAGGTTGGAAGCCCAGACTTCGGGATCCCAGGGAAGGAAGGGCAGGGGGTTCTGATTCTTCATTTTTGTTTTTGCTTGAGTCGGGATCTCACTCTGTTGCCCAGGCTGGAGTGCAGGGGCATAATCACGGCTCACCACAGACTCGGCCTCCCCGGCTCAAGTGGTTTTCCCACCTTGGCCTCCTCAGTGGCTGGGACTATAGGTGTGTGCTGCCTCGCTCAGCTACTTGTTTGGATTTTTTGCAGAGATGAGGTCTCACTAGGTTGCCCGGGCTGGTCTCAAACCCCCGGGCTCAAGCAGTCCTCTCGCCTGGGCCTCTCAAAGCGCTGGGGTGACAGGTGTGAGCCACTGCGCCCAGTGGGCCCTGACTCTTGAATCTGAGGGGGGAGATGCCCAGGTTTCTGCTCCTGGGCAGAAGACAGCTGGGAGCCCGGACTCAGAAAGTCCGAGGAGGGGCTGGGCTGCGGGGTGGG
>NW_007074679.1:0-986 GCF_000164805.1 Carlito syrichta | reverse complement strand
GGGTTTAGGTTTATGGTGATTTCATCTTGCCATATGTTTCATATCCTTCTCCAGCTACTAGACATTCATGTTTCCCTCCCAGAATCCACAGTTCCGTTTAGTAAAATGTTTATGCCAGAGTCTTACCCAGTCTAAGGTAAATCCTTACCTGGGAATCGTCTGCCAGGGTTGAGGAATGATAGTTCATAGCTAAGGAATGGGGATTTAGGTCATTGATTCTAGATCAGGTCATTAACTCCTTTTGTAGACTGGGAAGGAATTGTGTTTCTTGGCATGTTAGACTTGAATTTGTCTGAAGAACGCAAGGCATGGGGAAATGAGTGTGCATTGTGGAGCGCCTTTAGTGAAGTCCAAGCTCCCTAAAGCAAATAGCAAGAATATACATAAGACCTAACTTAGTGCAGAATCTAGGCCCAGTTCCTAGCATCAAGGTGCTTCTTCCTGTTAGGCCTTTGATCCTATTTGCCACTAATAGAACTATATGATTGCTGACAGTCACCATAGCTTTTCTTGCACATTGGCTGGCACAAGGGGCTTGTGATCTGCCTCCTTTTTCCTTGCTACATCATTGGTCACTCTTCTCTAGTGCATTCCCTTCATTATTTCTACCAACTTCTGAGCACTTTTGTGTTAATTTTCACTAAGAGCATCATTTCCCTGACAGTATCATTATTCCTCCATGTTCCCAAGGTCTCCGTGCTATCATTATAGAGGAAATCATTGAATTTAGGGAGGGAAATAATAAATGTGGTTCTGAGCACTAGCTGAGAGTACCACATCACAAAGCTTGTGGCACGTGCTTGGAGCAAACTTCAAAAAATATGGTCAAGGCAAAAGGAGGAGCCAGCCTGGGGAAGGTGTGCTAAAATGGGCCATTGCATGCTCAGCCCGGCTTACACTTTCCACCACTGGGGTCGCCAGAGTTGGAACAGTCTGGATTTCCATGCTTTCTGTGCTATGTAACAATGACCTTTTTCTACCACTGC
>NW_007074678.1:0-1458 GCF_000164805.1 Carlito syrichta | reverse complement strand
GTGCAGTGGCCGCTCCCGGCCACCGCAGCCTCGACCTGCTAGGCTCCGGCGATCCTTCCGCCTCACCCTTCCAAGTAGCCGAATTACAGGCGAGCGCTACCACGCCCGGCTGATTTTTTTGGTTTATTGTAGAGATGAGGTCTCGTCTGCCCAGGCGGGTCTGGAACCCGCGGACTCAGGCAGTCCACTCACCTCAGCCTCCCAAAAGCGCGGGATTACAGGCTGAGTCACCAAAGCCCGGCTCTTATTATCATTTCAATGGCTTCGGGCAGCCAAGGGACCTGAAAGTTTCTTAGAGATTATTATGCTAAACCATGAATTGAATTGTTGGGCAATCCTGGTCTTGCATCTGATTGGGATTTGCTGACGGTGTGGGGTAGGCTGCCCGCTGGGCCAGCAGTAGAATGTCTGAACGCTTCCCCAAACCTGCCTATTGGAAATTTATCTATGTCTAACCTATGCTAGATTCAAAGCATGTCAGGGGTAAAGTCTTTTTTGTGTGTGTGTGTGTTGGAGTCTCACTCTGTCACCCAGACTGGAGTGCAGTGGCCGCTCCCGGCCACCGCAGCCTCGACCTGCTGGGCCCCGGCGATCCTTTTGCCTCAGCCTTCTAAGTAGCTGGAACTACAGGCGCATGCTACCACGCCTGGCTAATTTTTTATTTTTTGTAGAGGCGAGGTCTCACCAAGTTGCCTGGATGTATCTCAAACCCGCGGGCTTAGGCAATCCACTTGCCTCAGCCTCCAAAAATGCTATTACAAACTGAGCCACCAAGCCTGGTGGCTAATTTTTGCTTTTGAATCGGAGTCTCACTCTTGCCCAGGTTGGAGTGCAGTGGCATGCTCATGGCCACTGCAGCCTCCACCTGCTGGGTTCAAGAGAGACTCCAACCTCAGCCGCCTGAGTAGTTGGAACTATAGGCACACACCATCATAGCCGATTAATTTTTTGATTTATTGTAGAGACGAGGAATCACCATGTTGCTCAGGCTGGCCTGGAACCCCTGGACTCAGGCAATCCTCTCACCTCAGCCTCCCAAATTGCTGGGATGACAGGCGTAAGCCATCATGATCAGCCTAGGATAATTATTTGTGTTTAGAAAAGAACACCGGGCTGGGCACGGTGGCTCACATCTATAATCCCGGCACTTAGAGAGGCCCAGGTGAGAGGATTGCTTGAGCCTGTGGGTTCAAGACCAGCCTGGGCAACTTGGCGAGACTGGTGTCTACAATAAATCAAAAAATTAGCCGGACGTGGTGGTGCATACCTGTAGTTTCAGCTACTTGGAAGGCAGACGCAGAAGAATCACCTAAGCCCAGCAGGTTAAGGCTGTGGTGGCTGTGAGCGTGCAACTGTGTGATAGGGGAGCTTTTAGAAAAACGCTTCAGGCTGGGCTCCCTGGCTCAGCCTGTAATCCCAGTGCTTTGGGAGGCTGAGGTGAGTGGATTGCCTGAGCCC
>NW_007074677.1:0-858 GCF_000164805.1 Carlito syrichta | reverse complement strand
TACCATGGTTGGTTCCATGTTTTTGCTGTTGTAAATATTGATGCAATAAACATGCGTGCACAAGTTTCTTTTTTGTAGAGTAATTTAATTTCCTCCAGGTATATTCCCAGAGAGGGGATTGTTGGGTTGTATGGAAGGTCAATTTCTAGTTCTTTTTGGAATCAGTGCACTGTTTTCCATAGAGATTGAGCTAGTTTGCATTCCCACAACAGTGTAGAAACATTCCCTTTTTTCTGCAACCTCTCCAGCATCTGTTGTTGTTTGTTTTATTAATGATGGCCATTTTTACTGGAGTTTGGTGGTATCTCAATGTGGTTTGACTTGCATTTCTCTGATGATTAATAAGATTGAGCATTTTTTCATATGTCTGCTGGATGCTCATATGTCTTCTTTTGAGAAATGTCTTCTCATGTCTTTTGTCCATTTTGTAATAGGGTTTTTTTTAAAGCCACATTTCAGTTCCTTGTAGATCCTGAATGTTATGCAGTTGTCAAATATTTTTCCCATCCTGCGGGCTGTATCCCAGCTCTCTTAATAGAATTTTTGCTTTGCAGAAGCTTTTCAGTTTGATGAGGTCTCATTTGTCTATTTTATTTCTTATGGCAGGGACACTTGGGGTTTTGATCAGGAATTGGTTGCCAGTTTCAATTTCCATGAAGGTGTCTCCTGTGTTTTCCAGATTTTTAAAGTTTGAGGTTTTACTTTTAGGTATTTGATCCATTTGGAATTGGTTTTTGTGTATGGTGACAGGTAGGGGTCCTATTTCATTCTTCTCATGTGGTCAACCAGTTTTTCAGCACCATTGACTGAATAGATTCTCCTCTCCTGTAAGTGGAGGTTTTGTTGAAGATGAGTTGG
>NW_007074676.1:0-847 GCF_000164805.1 Carlito syrichta | reverse complement strand
TCCCACCCTTCACACCCACAACCCTGCAAAGTACTGAGCAGTGAAACAGTGGTGGCTTTTTCATGGATGAGGGAGGAGCTGGGTGAGAACTGCATTATTATTATTATTATTATTATTATTAGAGTCACACTCCGTCACCTAGGCTGAAGTGCTGTGGCATGATCAGGGCTCACCACAGCCTTGACTTCCTGGGCTCAGGCAATCTCAGCCTCCCCAGTACCTGGGACTACAGGCATGCACTACTGCGCCCAGCGACATTTTTCTTTTCTTTTTCTTTTTTTTCTTTTTTGTAGAGAGAAGGTCTGCTATGTTGCTCAAGCTGGTGTTGAATTCCTGGGCTCAAGCAATCCTCTTGCCTCGGCCTCCTGAAGTGCTGGATTACAATCATGAGCCACTATGCCTGGCCTGCACTATTTAAAGGGTCTACAGGGAGATACTTTGGCCTGTCATGTACGGACCAGCCCCTACACCCCATTTAATTGGGCAAGCAAGGAGTCAAAGCAAACTCAGAAGATGCTCTTCATTTCTGCTGGGGCTACCAAGGGCGCACTGAATGTTGAGTCAGGGGCTGTGTAAAGTTAACTAAAGGGAAACAAGACAGCCCATGACCTAAGTGGGGTGACAAGAAAGCTATTTGGGGGACTATGAGTATCAAAATAAACAGAGAATCCATTTAAGATCCCCAGATTTCATTCAACCTCAATTCTTGGAGACAACCCTGTACACCAAACGCCAAAGTGTCTTCATGTAATCTAGAATGGAAAGGACACTTTTCCTCCCACATGAGAGATATGTCACATTGAGAGCATGGTCCAGCCCCCACCCACCCCTGTCCCCAGTCAAGAGG
>NW_007074675.1:4836-7910 GCF_000164805.1 Carlito syrichta | reverse complement strand
GGCTAATTTTTTGTTTTATGGTAGAGATGAGGTCTTGCCTGCCCAGGCGGGTCTCGAACCCGCGGGCTCAGGCAATCCACTCTCCTCAGCCTCCCACAGGCGCAGGATTACAGGCTGAGCCACCGAGCCCGGCTTGAAGACTTTTTAATGACATGATATAGTAGCTACCTGATGTTTTGGCTATACAGCATCACTGCTTTTTCCAAAGGCATGCTGATATTGTGTAAATCTGGATGCCCACACTCCACTACAGCAGCCGAAGAGGTCCCCAAAGGTTCTTTCTGCCAGACTCTTCCTGTTACAAGAAGTGTAGGAGATAAAGAGGTGGGCACTTGACCTTCAGCACTGCTAAGAGGGACTCTCTCCAGACTTTGAATCTTGACCAGAATGCTATAAGGGCAGAAGGAGCAGGGACAGATCCATTGATTCCAGTGGTGGTGCTTTAACAGAGATGCTTCAGTGATTGTTTCAGGAATCTTTTCAGAGCCAGTTGGGTCCTTCCTACTTCAGGTTTTTCAGCCTTCTCACTGATTCTGAGAGCTCCCAAAAAGCCTTCCAATAAACTTCCTTTGTTTAAATCACATCTGCGAGCCCTCCGCACCCCGTCTCCAGTGACAGAAAGCGCCTGGTGGGGGTGACCGCCCTTTCCCTCCCCGCCCCCACCCACTCCTCCCGGTCTCAAAAAAATAAAAAAATAATTCACATCTGCTTCTCCAGTTTGCAGCCAGAGAACCTTAACTGATACAAGGAGAAAAGATTTTATATTCTAAAACACACCAAAACAAAAACAAAACTCAAAAACAAAAACCCCAGGATATGAAACTCTATACCAGTAATATAAACAAAAAATCTGTTTGTAAATAAACAGAACAGAGAACAAGGAAGATACAACCACATTTTGACAAACACTGTAACTGGGAGATTTTAGCCCAGATACTTTGTATACATCTGAGACTCTTCAATTTTATATCCTTCTACTTATCTTCCACACTTTACTCCAGCTATGTTGAACTACTTTGAAGTTCCTTAAATGCTGATTCACACAATGGGGCCTTTGAACTTGCTTTCTATTCTGCCAAAAGTCCTCCTTCTCCCTCTTATTTAATTGTGTATAGCAAATGTCTGATCTTCTTTCATAACCTATCTAAACATGTCAACCGTGGGGGCTTCCCATCATCTCCACAGGTATAGTTCACCACTTCTTCCTTTGTGCCACCATGGACTTTGTCTCTACTATATACTTCTTGAGGTGTGAACAAGAAGAGTTTCTGAGGACAGGGATTCTTTCACTGAACTTTATATCCAGAAGGCCTTGTGCAGCAAATCAACAAATTTCTCTACATGGTTTCTGCTTCTAAAAGGCAGGTGCTGGGTCTACATGGTAAAAAGTCCAGTGTGGTGTTTTTTGTTTTTGTTTTTTTGAGTCAGGGTCTCACTCTGTCACCCAGGCTGGGGTGCAGTGGCATGTTCACAGCCCCTGCAGCCTCAACCTGCTAGGCTCAGGTGATCCTTCTACCTCAGCCTTTCAAGTAGCTGGAACTATAGGCATGCCACCACACCCAGCTAATTTTTAGATTGATCATAGAGACGAGGTCTCACCAAGTTGCCCAGGCTGGTCTCAAACCCCTGAGCTCAGGCAGTCCTCTTGCTTTGGCCTCCCGAAGTGCTGGGATTACAGGCTTCAGTCACCATGACCGGCCTCAGTATGATGTTAAGTGCATGAGTTATAGTCAGATAATTGGGCCTCATTTTCTCTTCTGATATCAACTGGTAAAAGTGCTCTGAATAAGCCCTCTTACACAGTTGTAAGGATAGATGGGTCCATTGCCTTACTAGACTCTGGTGTGGCCATGTGCTCTTTGAGCTGTGGCTGTTGTCATGTTTCTGGGCTTTGGCCCCCTCTCCTATCTTGGGGAGGTGATCTCCCCTTCTCGCTCTTACTTACTTTTAAATAAACTATATTTTCTAATCTAAAAAAAAAAAAAAAAAAAAGGATAAGTGGGCCTGGGCCCTGAGGCACAGAGCAATGATAGGTGGAGGTGGGAGGAAAAACACAGAATCGTTCATATTTCTTTATTTGAATTTCTTAAGAGTCAGCATGTATTCAATGGTATATAATTCTTACAAGATATAAATTATGCAAATAAAACATAAATAAATAGGGCAAAAGAAGTCCCCCAGAAAATTTGTGATCAATCATTGGCTTTACAATTCCAAAGTGTGCTTCAGTATTTAAGCCACTCTAGGCAATTTCAACAACAGCACTTTTCAAATTCAAGACTAAGAAAAATCCCTTTTATCTACAAATGTACATTTCTACAGATAAAATCTATACCTTCATCTTTATTTTATTATTTTTGAGTCGGAGTCTCACTTTGTTGCCAGACTGGAGTGCAGTGGCAAGGTCACTGCTACTGCAGCCTTCACCTGCTGGGCTCAAGTGATCCTTCCTCCTCATCCTACCAAGTAGCTGGAATTACAGGTGTGCACCACCATGCCCATCTAATTTTTTGATTTATTGTAGAGACAAGATTTCACCATGTTGCCTGGGCTGGTCTCAAACTCTTGGACTCAGGTAATCCTCTAGCCTCTGCCTCCCAAAGTGCTAGGATTACAAGCATGAGCCACCATGCACGGCAAAATCTACACCTTCAAAGATAATCTAATGAGAACCAAAAACACAAAATTATAAACTCAATTATACTTTAATTTTTGAGAATTCTTTACATATGAGGCCACTGATTATATCATATAGTAATTATCAATTGAAGACATAGCATTTCTCAGAAGAAGTATAATTCTGATTTTGAGATACTAGAGAAGATTATCTGCAATATCCCAAGGTATGCCACAAAACACTCAAATCCACTAATTTATTTATTTATTTATTTATTTAATTTTATTTTTTTTGAGTTGGAGTCTCACTCTGTTGCCCAGACTGGAGTGCAGTGGCCGCTCCCGGCCACCGCAGCCTCGACCTGCTGGGCTCCAGCGATCCTTCCGCCTCAGCCTTCCAAGTAGCCGGAATTACAGGTATGCGCTACCACGCCCAGCTGATTTTTTGATTTATTGCT
>NW_007074675.1:2336-4396 GCF_000164805.1 Carlito syrichta | reverse complement strand
AAAAAAAAAAAAAAAATATATATATATATATATATATGTCTTGGTGAGATCTCATCTCTACAATAAATCAAAAAATTAGTCAGGCATTGTAGTACACATCTGTAGTTCCAACTACTTGGAAAGCTGAGGCGGAAGGATTGCCTGAGCCCAGCAGGTCAAGGCTGTGATGGGCATGAGTGTGCCACTGCACTCCAGCCTGGGTGACAGAGTGAGATGCTGACTCAAAAATAAAAAAGAGCCCGGGTGTGGTGGCTCAAGTCTGTAATCCCAGCCCTTTGGGAGGCTGAGGCAAGAGGATAGCCTAAGTCCAGGGGTTCAAGGCCAGCCTGGGAAACTTGATAAGCCCTCGTCTCTACTATATATAAAAAAAAAATTAGCGGGATGTGGTAGCGCACACCCTTAGTTTCAGCTACTTGGAGGGTTGAGGCGGAAGGATCTCCTGAGCCCAGCAAGTGGACGCTGGGGTGACTGTGAGCATGCCACTGCTCTACAGCCTGGGTGACGGAGTGAGATTCCAACTAAAAAATAAAATAAATAAAATAAATAAATAATAAAATTAAAATAAAAAAATATGTGTGTTGCCAGGCACAGTGGTTCAGGCCTGTAGTCCTAGCACTTTGGGAGGCAGAGGTGAGAGGATTGTCTGAGCCCAGGGGTTCAAGACCAGCCTAGGCAACTTGGTGAGATCTCATCTCTACAATAAGTCAAAAAATTAGCTAGACATGGTGGCGCATGCCTATAATTCCAGCTACTTGTAAGGCTGAGATGGAAGGAACTCCTGAGCTCAGCAGGTTTGAGGCTGCAGTGGCCTTAAATGTGTCACTGTACTCCAGCCTGGGTGACAGAGTAAGACTCCAACTCAAAAAAAAAAGTATGTATTTATGCATAATACCACACTTGATGTGAGAGAGTGTAGCACTTGGAAGGAATTAAATAAGCAAGCATGAAATGTTAATTCAAAGGTTGTAAATCAACATCTTAAACAATGATTCAACAACCCTTGGGTAGAAGCAACCATTCCTGGCAGCCTTGAAGTGTACATGAAGGTCAAATAGCTAGTGAAAGACAGAGACAGGATTCTAATCCAGACTGCTTGGTTCAAGACAGGCATTCAAACACTTTTAACACACTATACTAAACTAACTCTCTATGATCACACTGCTCAGCTTCAACTTGAACTTTAACAAGAGAAAAATAGGTGCTGCTGGGTGTGATGGTGCATGCCTGTGAGCTACTCAGGAGGCTAAAGTGGGTGGATTGTTTGAGCCCAGGAATTTAAGATCAGCACTTAGGCAACATATCAAGAGGCCATCTCTCTCTGTTTTTTTTTTTGAGTTGGAGTTTCACTCTGTCGCCCAGGCTGTAGTGCAGTGGCACGCTCACGGCCACTGTAGCCTTGACCTGCTGGACTCAGGCTATCCTTCCACCTCAGCCTTCAAAGTAACTGGAACTACAGGCGCGCAAAGACCCTATCTCTGAAAAAAGAAAAACAAAATCCTATAAGAGTCTATATGCCAAGAATGACTAATAACAAACTAAAATAGGCTGGTGCGGTAGCTCAGTCTGTAATCCCAGCACTTTGGGAGGCCGAGACAAGAAGATTTCCTGAGCACAGGGGTTCGAGACCAGCCTGGACAACATGGTGAGACCTCATCTCTACAATAAATCACAAAAACTAGCCAGGCATGGTGGCGTACATCTGTAGCTCCAGTTACTTGCCAGGCTGAGACAGAAGGATAGCCTAAACCCAGCAAGTAGAGGTTGCGGTGGCTGTAAGCGTGTTGTTCACCTGGGCAACAAAGAGTGAGACTCCAGCTCAAAAAAATAAATAAATAAATAATAAAAAATAAAATAGGGAAAAAAAGAGAGAAAATAGGCAACAAGGAGAGAAAAAAATAGAAATGTCTTCATTGATTAAATAGAGACATATCACCTCTACTCCTGGTCACTCTATAGTAGGACTCAAAAAACTATGGTAGAGCCGGGCTCAGTGGCTCAGTCTGTAATCCCGCGCCTTTGGGAGGCTGAGGTGAGTGGACTGCCTGAGCCTGCAGGTTCGA
>NW_007074675.1:0-1187 GCF_000164805.1 Carlito syrichta | reverse complement strand
TCTCAGGCAATTCACTTACCTCAGCCTCCCAAAGGCGCGGGATTACAGGCTGAGCCACTGAGCCCAGCTATTCTTTAATCTCTTAATGCTGGCCTGCTCCAAAACTCAGTAACTAGGAATTTTCTCTCAGTTCATGCTCACTTTCTTGGTGATCTCATCTAGTCTCATGACTGTTCTCAGGCATTTTAAGCTTACCTAGTCCAAAACCAAAGCCAAATTCATCTTTACCCCCAAACCTACCTTTCACAGCCTTTGCCATCTCAGTAAATGGGAACACCATTACTCCAGTTGCTCAGCAAAAATTCTTGGTATCAACCAACTCTCATAAATATATTCCAGGTTAATGATCCAACTCCACTGCTACCACCCTATTCCAAGCTACCATCATTTCTTATCTGACAATCGATTGTCCCTTGTTCCCTTACATACTATTCTCAACAGAGCTGCCAGGTTGATCATGTTTAAAATGGTAATGGTCTGGGCTCAGTGGCTCAGCCTGTAATCCCAGCACTTAAGGAGGCTGAGGCAAGTGGATTGCCTGAGCCCACAGGTTCGAGGGCAGCCCGGGCAGCTTGGCGAGATCTCAACTCTACAATACATCAGAAATTAGTTGGGCATGGTAGCATGCGCCTGTAGTTCCAGCCTCTTGGAAAGATGAGGTGGAAGGATCATCAGAGCCCAGCAAGTCGACACGGGGGTGGTAGTGAGCGTGCCACACACTCCAGCCTGGGTGACAGAATGAAACTCCAACTCAAAAAAATAAAATAAAATAAAATGTAAATGAAGGGCCTGGCAGGTGGTTCATGCCTGTAATCCCAACAGTGAGAGGCTGAGGTGGAAAGATTGCTTGAGGCCAGGAGTTCCAGTATCAGCCTGGGCAACATGAGACCCCCATCTACACACACACACACATACGCACATATACACATTAGACAGGCATGGTGGTGCACACCTGAAATCCCACTGACTTGGGAAGATCACCTGAGTCCAGGAGTTTGAAGCCCCAGTGGGCCACTGTACTCCAGCCTGGGTTACAGCTGGCCGGAGTGAAAGTGTCACACAACTGGTGCCCTGAAACCTATTTGCTTCTTTGTCCCCTCCACTCCAGAAAACCACAGGCCTCCATGATTATCTTTTTTTTTTTTTGAGTTGGAGTCTCACTCTGTTGCCCAGACTGGAGTGCAGTG
>NW_007074674.1:0-1373 GCF_000164805.1 Carlito syrichta | reverse complement strand
TCCAGGGAAATTGCTATGAGTGATTCCAGGTAATGTTAAGCAAAATATCCATTTTTCAATTATGACTCCTATAACAAATATTACTGAGTGCAAATCTGAATTATTGATTCCATTTAAAAATCACTAGAGCTCTTAGTTGTACTTTGAGAGTAGCTGTAGTATCTGTTTCTCTCAAATAAAAACAATTTGTCTCTGTCTTTCACAATAAAAAAACCTTAAAATATGATGATTGTTATGAATTCATCATTTTACTTTTTCACTCAGCTGATTCATTTTGTTTTTAATGTTTATTTTTAGAATTGTGGGGTACATGTGAGGATTTGCTACATAAGTAAGTTGTGTGCAAGTGAGGTTTGGGCTTCTAACAAGCTCTCTCTCTCCCTGGTAGTGGGCATGGTTCCAAAGAGTGGTTGCATGCCCCTCATTCTTCCTCCCTTCTACCCCCTGCTAATAGTTCCCAGTGTCAGTTGTTCCCACCTTGGAGATGACGTGCTCAATGTTTAAAGCCCACTTATGTTCACTCAGCTTATGTTAACACTGTGATTGATGGCAACAAAATTAAGTGTGGGATATAATTCAGAGTTAGGTACACAAGTGGTCATTGTGCAGATAAAGTTTGGATACCCTTATTGATGTTATGAAACTATATAAACCAAAATATTTGATACTTAATGAGAGATCTTTTTTAAAAAAGCAGCATTACAAGGCCAAATAGGTAGACTAATTTTAAGGCAATATGCATTACACACAAATGCACAGATTATGATGCAAATATACCAATGCTGTTCATTTATAAACTATTCATCTGGAATATTGTTCTTTAAGGTTCATCATAACACAAACCAATGTAAAGTCTTCCCTCTCTCCCTTGTTATCCAGCAAAGGGGCAATCGTAGGAATAATAGATAAGTTTGAATAAGTAAATTCAGTCTATCTGAATGTCCAACTTTATTAGAGGCAATGGCTGACTGAGGTGCGGACTGTTAGCAAATCTATCAATCAGGATTCTGGGTCATATGTTCCAGTTTTTTCCTCTGGAAGACATTAGTAGGTTTCCATTTTCTGTGCTTCCTTTCCTCCCTCTGCATCTCCTTATCTCATCTCTTATCACACCGTGTGGGAATCACCCTTGATGCATCTGCCTATTGGAAGGCAGATACTAAGGCACGGCTCCCCCCCCATTTCTAATCACTAATCATGATGTTCATTAAACTACTTGAAATAAAATAAACTAAAAGATAACTTTAACACAATCGAGGCTTTTCACCTTAGTTGGAAAGTATGCAAAAGTGCCTACATAATTTTTAGATTAAATGATTTTTAAAAACCGGGGGGGGGGGGCAGAGCTTCAGATGGCAACCAACATGTGGGAC
>NW_007074673.1:10813-11724 GCF_000164805.1 Carlito syrichta | reverse complement strand
GGCCCCCAGCCTCTCCTCCCTCAGACTTGGAAGTCAGACCCCCAGCCCGCCCCTCTCAGAACCAAGACCCCTTCTCCCTTACCCAGGAGTCCAGGCCTCTGCCTCCTCCTCCCTCAGACCCAGGAGTCCAGGCTCCCAGCCCCTCCTCCCTCAGACCCTCAGACCCAGGAGTCCAGGCCCCAGTCCCTCCTCCCTCAGACCCAGGGGTCCAGGCCCCCAGCCCTCCCCTCTCAGACCCAAGACCCCTTCTCCCTTACCCAGGAGTGCCGGCCTCTGCCTCCTCCTCCCTCAGACCCCAGAGTCCAGGCTCCTGGCCCCTCCTCCCTCAGACTCAGAAGTCCAGACCCTCAGCCCCTCCTCTCACAGACCCAAGACCCCTTCTCCCTTACTCTCCCGGCCTCGGCCTCCTCCTCCCTCGGACCCAGGGGTCCAGACCCCCGGCCCCTCCTCCCTCAGACTCAGAAGTCCAGACCCTCAGCCCCTCCTCTCTCAGACTCGGGAGACCTGTCCTCAACACCAGGAGTCCAGACCCCAGCCCCTCCCTCCTCAGACCTGGAGCCGGCCCTGTCTCACTCACCGCGGCTCACTCTCTGCTTGGCGCCCGACAGGATGCCGGGCGTGTCAATGATGCTGATGCTCTCCAGGACCTGGTTGGGGAGCTGGGCGCACATGAACCTGGGGGCGGAGAGGGGGTCGCGGTCAACGCAGGGAAGGGCGGGAGATGCACCAGGAAGGAATCAGCGGAGAATCGGGAGGGAAAGTTCTGGAAAGAGCCGGAGACCAGGACGGCAGGAGACCCGCTTGAGTCCTCACGACAGCCCCAGGACCCGGCTGGATGTGAGTGGGGATCTGACCCCCGGCAGGCAGCCTGGCTCCACCGGCCTCGCCGCTGGCCCGGAGAAGCGGGCAGA
>NW_007074673.1:8097-9614 GCF_000164805.1 Carlito syrichta | reverse complement strand
GAACCCGCGGGCTCAGGCAATCCACTCCCCTCAGCCTCCCAGAGGCTCGGGATTACAGGCTGAGCCACCGAGCCCGGCTGACAAAAATTTTTTAAAATCAAAGAAACAGCCGGGCGCGGTGGCTCATGCCTGTTAACCCAGCACTTTGGGAGGCAGAGGCAGAGGATTATCTGGGCCCAGGGGTTCGAGACCAGCCTGGGCAACTTGGCGAGACTTCATTTTACGATAAATAAGGAAATTAGCATGGTGATGCAAGCCTGTGGTTCCAGCTACTTAAGAGGCTGAGGCAAAAGGATCACCTGAGCCCAGCAGGTCGAGGCTGCGGTGGCTGTGAGCCGAATGCCCCTGACCTCCAGCCTGGGCAACAGAGTGAGTGAGGCTCTGACTAAAAATAAATAAATAAAGTAAAAATAAAGTAAAAGAAACTAGATGGTAGAAGGCCAAGGAACGGATGGGGGGTGTGAGGAAGCTTCTGGAAGAAATGCACTCCTCCATCTCCTCATCCATTTCTTCCCTCCCAGCATTCCTCGTGCTTTCACTGGAGTTACTCACTCGTGCTTCCGGCACTGTGGGCCCAGAAATGAGCCAGAGACCAGCCCCGCCCACCAGGGCCCCCAGAGAGGCCCGGGCACCCAGCCACGAAGGGCCCGGAAGATGCCGGGCGTCCACAGGGGACCGTGATGAACTGGTACGTGGCCCACCAGGCTGGGCAGGGCTGCCTTCTGAGCTGGCCCGTGGAGGGAAGGCAAGCCAAGGGGGCTCAGGTGGAGAAGACAGAACCGGCGAGGGGTCCTTGTGGGCTGGGAGCTGTGATACGGGCGGGTGTCTGGATGGGAGGCCTGAGGAGGAGGCCAGAGGCTGCCCGGGTGCGCCCAGGTCACCAGGGGCCTTGGGTTTAGTCAGATGAGCCCAGTATCTGCCATCGCTGCAGGCCAAGTATTTTCTTTCTTTATATTTACTTTGTCTTTTAAAATACAGACGGGGTCTCGCTGTGTTGCCCAGGCTGGTCTTGAACTCCTGGACTCAAGCGATCCTCCCGCCTCGGCCTCCCAAAGTGCTGGGATGACAGATGTGAGCCACCGAACCCGGCCCGTGCCAGATAAAAGTATTTAATCTTCATATCCCACTTTTCTGACAAAGAAATGGTGGCTTGGGGAGACAGCCATCACGTGTCCAAGATGACTTAGCTAGAAAGTGCTCAAGCGGGGCAGGGGACTCAAGCCCTGGCAGTCTGACCCCAGAGCCCTCTCTCAGGTCGAAGGACTGAGTCAGGGAGAGAAATATTTCCAGCCCAGGAGCAGTGAGCATCCCCAGAGCCCAGAGGCGCTCCCCGCCACTGTGGGGTCTGTTATGATGTCCCTTCTTTCATTCCCACTTTCAGTAAGATGAGTCTTGGCTCTTTACTTATTTATTTATTTTTTTGAGTCGGGGTCTCACTCTGTCACCCAGGCTGGAGGGCACTGGCCGCTCCCGGCCACCGCAGCCTCGACCTGCTGGGCTCTGGCAATCCTTCCGCC
>NW_007074673.1:4468-7084 GCF_000164805.1 Carlito syrichta | reverse complement strand
GGCGGCTCGCGCCTGGCATCCCGGCCCTTCGGGAGGCCGGGCGTGTGAGACCAGCCTGGGCAACGTGGCAAGACCCCATCTCTACAAAAATGGCAAAAATTAGCCGGGTGGTGGCGCGCGCCTGCGGTCCCAGCCCCCCGGGAGGCTGAGGCGGGGGGAGCGCCTGAGCCAGGGAGGTCCAGGCTGCTCTGAGCTACGCTCACGCGGCTGCGCTCCAGGCTGGGCGACAGAGCGAGATGCGGTCTCTCAAAAAATACCTTGAGGCTGGGGGCTGGGCTGGTCGTCCCAGCGCTCTGGGAGGCCGAGGCGAGGGGATTGCCTGAGCCTGCGGGCTCGAGACCAGCCCGGACCACTTGGCGAGGCCTGTCTGTGCAATAAATACATCAAAAATCAGCCGGATGTGGTAGCTCGGGCCTGAAGTTCAGCTCCTTGGGAGGCCGAGGCAGAAGGATCGCTGGAGCACAGCAGGTCGACGCTGGGGCGGCCGTGAGCCTGCCACGGCACTACAGCTAGGGCGATGGAGTGAGACTCCACCTCAAGAAAAACGTTCTTGAATTAAAATTTTAAATGAAATATTTCATGTTTAAAAGCCAAAATGTAATTGGTTGAATGCAATGATATACTTAATTGGGGTGATGAAAACGTTCCGAGATTGGCTACACAACTCTGTGACTGCACTAGAAATCACTGAATGGTGGACTTTATTTTATTTTTGAGTTGGAGTCTCACCACGTCGCCCAGGCTGGGATGCCATGGCACACTCACAGCCACCCCAGTGTCGACCCGCTGGGCTCCGACCGTCCTTCCACCTCAGTCTTCCAAGTAGCCAAAACTACAGGCGCGCACACTACCATGCCCGGCTAATCTTAAATTTATTTTAGAGACGAGGTCTCGCCAAGTTGCCCGGGCTGTTCTCGAACCCGCGGCCTCAGGCAACCCCCTCACCTCAGCCTCCCAAAGCGCTGGGATTACAGACTTGAGCCACTGTGCCCAGCGATGGTGGACTTAAAATTGCATGGCTTGGGAATTGCATCTTCATCAAGCTAACTTCGGCTAATATTACTACTGCTAGAGGCCAGGCCCTGTTCTAAACACTGGACCTGAATCATGGCCCCTCCTCCCAGGAAGGGAAGTCCTGTTGTTTTTTATCGTTATTATTCTGGTTTTGTTTTCATTTTGAGTGGGAGTCTCACTCGGTCACCCAGGCTGGAATGCAGTGGCACGATCGTGGCTCCCCGCAGCCTCCACCTCCTGGGCTCAGGCGATCCTCCTGCCTCAGCCTCCCGTGTAGCTGGGACTACATGCATGCACCATCACACCTGGCTGATTTTTTGACTTTCCTTGAGAGGAGATCTCCCTGTGTTGCCTAAGCTGGTCTCGGATTCCTGGGCTCAATCGACCCTCCCACCTCGGCCTCCCAAAGTGCAGCAAGTACAGGCATGAGCCACTGCACCCAGTCTTTCCTTTGTTTTTAGAGACACAGTCTCATTTTGTCACCCAGACTGGGGTGCAGTGGTACGATCGTGGCTCACAGCAGCCACCACCTTCTGAGTTCAGGCGATCCTTCCACCTCAGACTCCCAAGTAACTGGGACTGCAGGTGTACGCTACCACGCCTGGCTAATTTTTATTTTATTTTTGTAGAGATGGGGTCTCACTATGTTGCCCAGGGGGGTACTATCATTATCATCCCCGTTTCTCAGATGGGAAAGCTAAGAAGGTACAGGCAAGGAGAGCCTTGCCCGACGGGCCCAAGTCACAGGGACATTCGGCCTGCGTGGAAAACTTGGGAGGGTCCGTGAAGGGGGGGAGATGACATTTGCAAAGTTTGCTGCACTTCAGGGTTTCCTCCCAGCATACATGGGAGCCACAGAGCCCAGGGGCCTTGGTGGGGCCTGTGTCCCCCACACCAAGAGGAATCACAGAGCTTTCCATCACCGTGTGGTTGCCACAGAGCCCTCCGGTGATAGTTTACATTTGTCGCCCATCAGATGCCCGCCAGGCCTTCCCATTTAAGGAGTGGAAACAACAGCCCCCATGACAGGGTCACACACTTGTGCTTGCATTTGTTTTTATTTATCTATTGCTTTTAAGTCGGGATCGCGAACTGTTGCCCAGGCTGGAGGACAGTGGTGCGACCACAGCTCACCACAGCCTCCACCTCCTGGGCTCAGGCGATCCTCCTGTCTCAGCCTCCGGAGTAGCTGGGACTGTAGGTGCCACCACCACACCCGGCTAATTTTTAAACTTTTTGTAGAGATGGGAATCTCACTGTTGCCCAGGCTAGTCTCGAACTCCTGGCTTCAAAGTAACTATCCTGCCTTGGCATCCCAAAGTGTTGGGATGATAGGCATGAGCCACACCACATCCAGCCAAATTTGTCTTTCTACTACACGGATAACTGTATTTCAGTATAACTGGTTCTCTTTGTAGTCCTATGGGGTTTACTTCATGCTGCATTTAAAGATAGCATTCTAAGCCGGGCTCGGCGGCTCAGCCTGTAATCCCGCGCCTTTGGGAGGCTGAGGTGAGTGGATTGCCTGAGCCCGCGGGTTCAAGACCTGCCTGGGCAGCGAGACCTCATCTCTACAATAAATCAAAAAATCAGCCGGGCGTG
>NW_007074673.1:3719-4448 GCF_000164805.1 Carlito syrichta | reverse complement strand
GCCACTGCACCCCAGTCTGGGTGACAGAGTGAGACTCCAACTCAAAAAAAAAAAAAAGATATCGTTCTAGCAGGGCACGGTGGCTCACGCCTGTCATCCCAGCACTCTGGGAGGCTGAGGCGAGAGGATTGCCTGAGCCCAGGGGTTCGAGACCAGGCTGGGCAACTTGGTGAGACCTCGTCTCTACAATAAACCAAAACAATTGGCTGGGCGTGGTGGCACATGCCTGTAGTTACAGCTACTTGGAACTGAGCCCAGCAGGTCGAGGCTGCAGTGGCCATGAGCATGCCACTGCACCAGCCTGGGCAACAGTGAGACTCCAATTCAAAAACAAACAACAGGCCAGGCTCAGTGGCTCAGCCTGTAGTCCCAGCGCTTTGGGAGGCTGAGGTGAGTGGATTGCCAGAGTCCGCAGGTTCGAGACCCGCCTGGGCAACTTGGCGAGACCTCATCTCTACAATAAATTTTAAAAATAGCCGGGCGTGGTAGCGCGTGCCTGTAGTTCCAGCTACTTGGAGAAGGCTGAGGCAGAAGGATCGCCGGATCCCAGCAGGTCGAGGAGCGGCCACTGCACTCCAGTCTGGGCGACAGAGTGAGACTCCAACTTAAAAAAAAAAACAAAAAAACCCAAAAACCAAAAATAATTATTTATTTATTTATTTTTAATTATTTTTTTTTTTTTTTTGAGTTGGAGTCTCACTCCATCGCCCAGACTGGAGTGCAGGGGCC
>NW_007074673.1:2867-3537 GCF_000164805.1 Carlito syrichta | reverse complement strand
TCACCTCAGCCTCCCAAAGGCACGGGATTACAGGCTGAGCCACTGAGCCCGGCTCAAAAATAATTTTTAAATGGATAAAGCAGGCAGCCGTGTGCCTGGAAGCCACGCGGATGAAAGTTGGTTGCTGTCAGTCTTGGTTTCTAATCCTGATGTGTGCTGAGGTGATTTGGGCCAAGAGGAACTCTCGGGGGCTCAGCTCTGGGGGAGGGATCCTGCAGACTGCACCCCCCCCAGGATCTGGAAGCTGCCATCTAAGAAGTCAGGCCCAGAGGGCTAACTCTACAGCAGCTGCACTGGGCTCTGGTCTCCTCCTTAGGGGACAGGAGTGGGGGCGCAGGGAGGGGGGTTCTCTGGCTCCTCTGTGGTCCACTTGCAAAGGCCATGCCCTTGGTGGGGGCTCCCGGGAAGCCGGGTACGCAGCGGTGCAGGGCGTGGGCTTGCAGCCCAGTCTGTCACCAACTGCATCACTCAGTTTCCTCACCTGCGTGATTGGACTGTTCATTCATTCCCCCAAGGGCTGCTGGGGGCTCCAGTACGGTCGCCGGGGCGGGGCTACACGGTCCCTGAGCGCGGGGGGGGGGCCGCGCCTCTGCTCCGGCGGCCCACCGGCCTCCCAGAACCCAGGCCGGAGCCCACGGGGCCCACGGGGCCCCCGGGGGCCCGGGGGGCG
>NW_007074673.1:0-2645 GCF_000164805.1 Carlito syrichta | reverse complement strand
GGATTGCCTGAGCCCGCGGGTTCGAGACCCGCCCGGGGAACTTGGCGAGACCTCGTCTCTACAATAAATCAAAAACTAGCAGGCTGTGGTAGCGCACGCCTGTAGTTCTGGCTACTTGGAAGGCTGCGGCGAAAGGATCGCCTGAGCCCAGCAGGTCGAGCTGCGGTGGCCGGGAGCGTGCCACTGCACTCCAGCCTGGGCGACGGGGTGAGACCCTAAAAAAAAAAAAGTGTCATCTTCAAATCAATGCACACACAAGGCAGCAAAGTAACAAGTGGCCAGATACACGCGTCCCCAGCGGAGGTGGGCAAGGGAATGCTCAGCCTCCTTGCTCTCGTAACTTCCAACAAGTGCTCTTTCTTCGGTCTCTTCAGTGCCATGCTTTTCACGTTTTTGTGCTTTTTTTTTTGGTGAGGCATTGTTCAAAAGAACCCCAAGCATACAGCTGAAGTGCAGTCTAGTTACCCTTAAGCACAAGAAAGCTGTGCCTTTGGAGAAAATATAAATCATACGTTGTGAGATGAGCTCCTTTCAGGCCCTGGTTGTCGTGTCCTTGGCTGAGAGCCATGTGCACAAACCCATGGGACATATTAAGGAAGGTGTCTTTAGGGGCCAGGTGCGGTGGCTCATGCCTGTAATCCCAGCATTTTGGGAGGCTGAGATGGGAGGAGCCCTCGAGCACAGGAGTTTGAGACAATATGGTGAGAGTTGTCTCTAAAAAATAAAAATAAACAATTTTTAAAAAATGGGTGTCTTAGCCGGGCTCAGTGGCTCAGCCTGTAATCCCGCGCCTTTGGGAGGCTGAGGTGAGTGGATTGCCTGAGCCCGCGGGTTCGAGACCCGCCTGGGCAGCGAGACCTCATCTCTACAATAAATCAAAATGAGCCGGGTGTGGTAGTGCGCGCCTGTAGTTCCAGCTACTGGGAAGGCTTGAGGCGGAAGGATCGCCAGAGCCCAGCAGGTCGAGGCTGCGGTGGCCGGGAGCGGCCACTGCACTCCAGTCTGAGCGACAGAGTGAGACTCTGACTCAAAAAAAAAGGTGTCTTGGCTGGGCGCCGTGGTTCAAGCTTGTAGCCCCAGCACTTTGAGAGGCTGAGACGAGAAAGGACTGCCTGAGGCCAGGGGTTCAAGACCAGCCTGGGTTACATGGCGAGACCTCGTCTCTATAAGAAGTCAAAAAAATTAGCTGGGTGTGGTGGTGCATGCCTGTAGTTCCAGCTACTTGGAAGGCCGAGGTAGAAGGATCACCTGAGACCAGCAGGTTGAAATCAAGCACGGTAAGCCATACTTGTGGCCATGAATGTGCCACTGCACTCCAGCCTCGGTGAAAGAGTGAGACCCCAACTCAAAAAAAAAAAAAAAAAAAAACCACTAAATTAAAAAAGGTGTCTTTAAACAGAAATGCACATACAAGGAGAAGTGTTCACAAAAACGTAGCGACAGAGGCTGGCAGGACCCTAACCCTGTGACTTCCCCAGGAGCTATTTTATGGGATGTTTGTGGAGATCATAGGACCCCACCAGGACTTATAAGAATTGGCTGTGTAGCCGGGCTCGGTGGCTCAGCCTGTAATCCCGCGCCTTTGGGAGGCTGAGGTGGGTGGATTGCCTGAGCCTGCGGGTTCGAGACCGCCTGGGCAACTTGGCGAGACCACAACTCTACAATAAATCAAAAAATCAGCCAGGCGTGGTAGCGCATGCCTGTAATTCCGGCTACTCGGAAGGCTGAGGCGGAAGGATCGCCGGAGCCCAGCAGGTCCAGGCTGTGGTGGCCGGGAGCGGCCACTGCATTCCAGTCTGGGCGACGGAGTGAGACTCCAACTCAAAAAAAAAAAAAGAATTGGCTGTGTGTGGGCCAGCATGGTGGCTCACACCTGTCATCCCAGCACTTTGGGAGACCGATTTGGGAGGATCTCTTGAGCTCAAGAGTTCAAGACCAGGTTGGGCAACATAGTGAGATCTCATCGCTGCAGGAAAAAAAGTAGCTGGGCGTGGCGGTATTCACCTGCAGTCCCAGCTACTGGGGAGGCTGAGCCGGAAGGGTTGCCTGAGTCCAAGAGGCTGAGGCCGCAGTGCGCTGTAATCGTGCCACTGCACTCCAGCCTAGGTGACAGAGACCCCCAATTCAAAAATAAAAAAAAAGAACCGGCCGTTCGTGGCTTTACTGTTTACCCTGTGGGAGCAGCAGCCTGCCGGCTTAACCGGGACTCCGGCTGGCCGTGTTCCTGCCGCCCCCTAAGCCTAGGGCAGGGCGCCCCGAACCCCAAATCCCAAAGAGCCCTCCTCCAAACACCCAAAAGCAACGGGCCAGGGGGCATGAATACAGTTTTAAAAAAAGGATCGGTTTTTAATTTACAAGAGTTCTAAATGTACAGAATTCTCCTTTAAAAAAATCGTTATACACAATAAATACAGTACAAAAAAATTTATCTTACAGTACTAGTTTTGTCTCCGAGATTTCAAAATGTGGCGCGGGCGGCTGTGGGGGGAAGACGGCTGGGGGCGGGGAGGAAGACCCGGTTTCTTGTTCTGCTCGGATTTCGAAGTCGAGGGACGGGAGCTTCTGGCTCTCTCTCACTTGCACTCGCACACGCACGCACACACACACTCACACGGGGACGCGGGTCGCCGAGCTGGGCGCACGGG
>NW_007074672.1:12389-12890 GCF_000164805.1 Carlito syrichta | reverse complement strand
TAGGGCTGGGGGCCGGGAGGAGTGGAAGCCTGTCTACACTCGTGTGGCCGAAAGCTAAAAGGCTCCCTCGTAAAAACCAACCCGCTTCCTGCTTTTATTGCAAATAAATCTGCCCCTTTCCTTTAGTTTCCTTTCGTAAGTGCAACGAGAAGCGGACGGCAGCCGTGCAGCCTTTAAATCTCAGCGCGAGAGCTGTTTCGAGTGCCTTCCGTCGCGGGTGCCAGCGCTCCACGGCGGCAGGCGAGGGTTTCAAGACCCCCCGCGCCCCCTCCAAGGGCCCGCGGTCCCTGTCTACGAAGTCTGCATCTCCCCTTCTCTACACCTTCGCAGTTAAAGCAGCTTAACCCCCCAAAGGGCCTTGGGGGCGCCCCGGCCAGGCCTGTCTTCCCCACATCCGCCAGCGCGGGCAGCAGCCGCCGTGGGTCCGGGCCGCGCGGCCTCCGAGACAGAAAGGACGGGATCGGCTCCGGGCCGGAGGTCCAGGGCAAGAGGCGGCTGCGA
>NW_007074672.1:9872-11342 GCF_000164805.1 Carlito syrichta | reverse complement strand
CTGCTGCCCGCTCCGGGCTTCAAAGGCGATTTCGCACAAGTAATTGTAACAGCTAAATTAATTACAAAATAATGAGAATTGATGCGGCTTGAAGATACGCCGATAGTGGTGGGAACCGGCCTCCCGCATCAAGACGTTTCATTTCTACCTTACTGTCTATTTTTTTAAAAGGTCGAAGCCGCTGAAATGCACATTAAAAATAACCCACGAGGACCTTCCCCATTCCTGCCCTATGGATCTCGCATTTCACATTAACCTAGTCTAAGGTAAAGAAAACAGGAGGGAGGGCAGAGGTGATATGCAGCTGTTTTTTAAGGGTATGAAGGCCACCGTTCCTTGGCCTTCAGAAAGGCTTCAGGTTAGAGGGCGTGGAAGGATCTACAGAAACCCTTCCGAAACCCAGTGACGTTGTGGGTTGATTACTGCCGTAGAAAAGAGGTATTTGAAAATATTATGAAAACAAATGTATTTACCTGTAATTAGGTTAATACAGAGATTGCAAGTCCATGGCAAAATTCAAAATGTCATAACATTTTTTAAATAAGCTGCGTTTAGTTACCACTTCCATTTAAGGAACGAAAAGAAATACTATCAAAAATCTAAGACTTAAATGCTAAAGAGAGGGACTTTGGAAATCTACTTACTTTTTGAAAGAATACTTGAAATGAGCAAGAACCCTCTCAAAAATTGGGGAAGTTTTCATTGTGGGAGATACAAATCCGGCCTTTTAAAAACAGTTAAGGCTGCTGTTGTTCAGGTGTTTTGCTTTTAAATGACATCTTTATCTCCAGAAATGTTTGGTCATTTAGATTTAATGGGTTGACATGAATGAGATTATCGCCCACATCCGGGTTTCAAGTGAAAACTCCAAGAAAAATATTAATACGACTTAAAATGGGCATACTCTTTCCTTTCTCCTATTTGAATTTTCTCACACGCCAATTCTGAATTAGCAAAGTTTGAAGGTCATTACTTGAAATGCCTCCGATTTTCTGGGGAAGACGTACTGCGAATGCCATTTTAAAACCTTGCCACCTACTCGTCACCTAAATAAAACGCTGGGCTGAGCATTTTAAAAATTTATTTACAAAGCTGTGTACAACACGATGGAATAACATTTAGAATACCATATATATCCATTCATATATAAACAGACTTTTATAATAGAATGACACTTTTCGCCTTTTTGAAAATTTCCCTTATATTTAAAATCTCCCGACGTCCCTATACATTCTTTTCTCGGATAAAACTGCGGAGAGCGACCCTTCAAGAAAAGTGAAGGCTCAGAGCTCGAACCCTACGGCATCTGTCTTTTCCTTAAAAAAATAAAAACCCCAAAGGAAAGTCAGTAACGCCTGTACAGACACGCGCAGAGCTGTCCCTCCCGCGCCCGCGGTCCCGAGCGCAGGCGCCGTCGGAGCGCACGCCGGGGAGCCGGCCCTCGGGTTTACCTGCGCGGAGAGCCGCCGG
>NW_007074672.1:2880-7177 GCF_000164805.1 Carlito syrichta | reverse complement strand
CCCTCTGCCTGCCCCCTCCCCGCCTCCCCCTGGCCGGCACCCCCTCGACCCGGCTGGGCCGCTGGAGCAGGGTTCCCGTCCCGCTTTCGGAAAAGAAAAACTTGGTAGTCTCGGGTTTGTTTCCGCCTGTTTGCGGCTCTAAAGAGGGAGAGCGGCGCGCCCGGCGCCCTCTCGCTGGTGGGACTCGGCTCCCCTCCGGCCTCAGCGCTCGTTCCGGGAAGACACCTGCGGGGGTCTCTCCTCCCTCCCCCAAAGCCGGGCCGCTCGGGTCCTGCCTTCGCTGTCGCGGCTGGATGCGGGCGTTCTCACGTGTGTGTTTTTCGCGCGGCCACCGCCGCATCGGCTGGGGTTCCCGAAGGTCAGAAAACGGCTATTGATTAATCTATTAGAATAGTTGCCGAGAGAAATAAAAACGACGTAAAGTAACAGGGAACCTGTAAATAAAGAAGCCACCACGGGCCGCTCGGAGTTGTTAAGCGACTTCGCATACGAAAAAGTCGGAAAGGAGGCGCCGGGGAAGGAGCCGGGGCCTCGGCAGCGGCCTGGGTGAGTCGAGGGGAGCGGAGAAGAGGCCTCGGGCCTCTCGGGTGGACGCCGCGCCCAGGCCGGGGCGGCCGAAAAGCCGGGAGGAGAGCGCGCGGGCACTTTCCCGGGGGGTGGGCACGGCCTCGGGGGCCCCGGCGGGCTGGGCGCACCCTTGCTGCTAGCTAACGCGGATTCTCTCCTCTCGAGGCGTGGACGCATCCTCCGAGATTCGACTTCCGCGGGAGCCGGCGGCGGAGCGGAGGGAGGCGGCGAGGACGTGCGGCCGGTGCACACGGACTTCCTGGGCGAGGAAAGTCGGTACTGGTAGGACAGCCTGAGGGATCGCACTGGGGCTCGAGGCGGGGCCCCCGCGGACCGACCTCGGGCGCGCGGCCGCCCGCGGGGCCCGGTCCCCGGCCAGGCGAATCCGGGATGCGCGCGCCTCTCTCGGCGCTTCAGGCCCCTGGGTGCGAGCCGCGAGCCCCTGCCCGTGTGGCGGGCCCCCGGATCCCGAGTCCAGCCTGTCCGCTGCGGCCGAGGAGGGGAGTTCCGGCCTCACGGGGCAAGGCAGTGCAAGGGGGGAGGTCCGAGTGGAAGCAACGAGTGAAATGTTTACAGAAGACGCTGGGAAACGGATTTAATTCCTTGTGGACGGCGGTGCTTCTGATTCGCTCAGTCTGTCTCTCCCCACCTACGACCTCCTCTTTCCCCGGTTTAGACACATCAGAATAATCATCATGATAATTAATCAAATAAGATAAAACTAAAGATCTGTCAACTTGCTTCGTTACAGGCATTGCGGCACACATTGTCTCCTTTACGCTGTCCCCGGCTGTAACGCCAGCCCCGTCGGATCCTGCCTTCTCAGGGTGGTCCTGGTTGGGGCTGGAGGCGGGTGGGGCAGTGGCCCATCCTGAGACGCCGGCGAAGCTCCGTGGTTTTCCTGCATCTCAGCGATCCCGGAGTTGCGCCTGGCCCCCAAACGCAGCCCAGAGTTGATTTCCGCAGCTGCCGCAGTCCTGTGGCCCGCAGGCTCCAAACCGTGTGCAATGCCGTCTAGACAGGCCCCGGCGAAACCCAGCCGCGCTGCGAGCTGGCTGCCCACCGCCCCGGGCTGCAGAGGTCGCGGCTGCAACTGCCCGAGCAGCCCAAAGGAAAGTCGGACAGACAGAACCAGAAGCCACATTCGCACATTCAGAACCTCCTTTTGCTTTGCTGGGGTTGCGCGGCCTTGGAGGCCCGGCCCGCGTGGACGCGTGCGTGTGCGTGCGCGCGGGGGGCTGGCGGCGGCAGGGCTGCCCTCGCCGGTCTGCCCGAAGTGGCTTCCAAATGAGCCCAGCTTCGATCCCGCCGCACCGGGGCTGCTCTCCGCGCTCCCTCCGCGCCGCCGGCCGCTGCCTCCCGCCCGCCCTCTGCCGCGGCCCGGCCTTATCCGTCGGTTCCCCGGGGGCTCCCTGGAGCCTCCCTGGGGAAAGGGGGTGGGGGAATGAACAACTCCCAGCTGCCGGTTCCATTTGTTGCGCTTTTTTCCTTCGACACAATAAAAGTCAAATTAATTGATTCATACCATTAATTACGGCGCGTAGCGTGAAAAGCAACGCTTCCCCTCGGTTAGAGATCTATTGTGCTAATCTCTTGTTCAATCAGTGTTACCATCTGATGCCGGGTCCGGCCCTTACAGAAACTTTTCGACTCGATTAGCTCAATGATGAGACGCGCAGGACCTGCTGGCTGCGCCCCGACGTCCCGCGCCCGCGCCCGCCCGGCGGCTCAATGGCCACTTCCAGAGGAGGCGGCGGATTTTCCACGGCCGCCGGGTGCTCCTACCCGGAGGTCGGCAGCGCCCGCACGGCCTCCCCGGGCGGGAAGCGGCGGCCCTCGACGCGGGAGGCCGCCCCAGCCGATGGTTCGGACCCCGACGCGGCGCGGGGTCCTGCCCTAGGCAGGCTAGATTCCGGGCTAAGTAAACTCTGTTGCCGCCTAATTGCAGTGGGCCACTAAACGCCCGCCGACCGCCAGTGACCATCAGGCTTTAAGGCAGAGATGGAAGGAGCGAGACAGACGGAGAAAGTGAGACTCGTTCGTGGGGGTGGGACGGGGGCCAGATGCTAGATGGGGTGGAAACGGGGTTGAACGGTTGCGGAGCCCCAGAGGGAACTGGGGAAGGTAGAGGCAGAGCGAGCACGCACGGTCCTGAGTGAGGGCGACTCCTGGGGCCTCACCAGCAGTCGTCCCGGGGGAGACCCGAGCAGGAACATGGCAGCCAGCTGCCTCTCCTGCTCAAGGGTGCGCAACTTCTCAACCCAAGAGGAGCGGAACGCCTCGGGTCCTTCCGGGCGGGCAGAGGACGCGGGGTCCGGCAGAGAAGCGACCAGGACCGGGCGGGGGCGGGGGACATCTAGCTTCTAGCAACAGGAGGCAAGAAGACTGGAGTCCGGATCGATGGGAAGGAAATTGAGACGTCTCTAGGGGAGGGGAGATTTAGTGTGTGCGTCCGGGTGGGGGGCGGTGGGGGAGAAGGAGCGGGTGGAAAAATTTATGACGGAGAAGGGGAAATTAACGACAGCTCAATTTGGGTCTTGGAGGGTCAACAGGGAAGGAGGGGCGCGGCCAGGGTGCGGAGGGCGGGCATGGCCCACCCGCCCTTCTCCAGGCCCGAGCGAACCGGGGGCCCGCTCTCCCCTCCGTGGAGTCAAGACCAGGGCGCCGTGCGAGGAAGACCCATCATGCCCGGCGCGGGTGCACGTTTCTCACCATCGGGGAGTTGAGGCCAGGTTCCACGAGGGAAAGGCCGCGTCCCCCACCGACAGCGGCCACCCCCTCCGAGGGGAAACAAAACGTGGGCGGAGCTACTTGGAAGACACCCCTCCTTTCTTCCCTGCCCCTCACCCCCATCCAAGAACCCAGGTCTGCTCCTTGACAATCTTCATAGATTTGTTAAACTATCATCAGCCTCTGTCTGGGTGGCCACCACCCGGAAGGTGGGAAGGGCAGAGGCGATGCCCAAGGCCCCAACACACCCACGTGGTCTCCATTTCCCAGTGGGTGGGGTCTCCAGCGACTTCCCACCACCAACTCCCTGGTGTGCCTCCCCAGATCTTTTCGGGATTAAAAAAATAAATAAATAAAAAGAGGCTAATTTAATGTTCTTGTTTGGATCTGCATCTCCAAACGTCACTTATTTCCAAGGTGTCTGCCACTCGGGGTCCACGCCGAGGCGTGCCTGTAAATGGCGAGAGACCCGAAGGGAAAGGCGAGAGCGAGGAAGAGCGAGAGGACGGCTTCGAATTTATTTATATTGGAAATGTATAAACATCCATTCTGTAAAAGGCAACACGTTTAATTAACGATGAGAGAGCAGTTAGGGGCAGAAAGCTAGTAAAATTGTGTGATAAATTTATGGCATTGTTAGCGTGCTTTTAATTATGGCTATTATGTTAATTATTTCACATTAGCATGGAGTTATCAGCAGCATGTCAGATTTAATCAAAACGAGCCTTTCTCTCGAAAATCGTTCTTTTCATCCGCGAGGAGAAAGGTCCTGGACGGGCTCGGGGCTTAAAAAGGACTTGGCGTTGAAAGCCGGAGCCCCTGCGACAGAGTTTGGAGCGACGCGGCCGGCCGGCTGTCCGCCGGGTCCCTCCAGGCTACGGGCAGCGCGCGGAGGAGCCCAGGGCCGGGATTTTAGGAATGCGCCGTCCTCGCCCCCTTCGGAGCCGGCACTTCATCATGCGAGATCACTCTGTCAAACAATGCGATGCCGCTCGTTTTT
>NW_007074672.1:1408-2056 GCF_000164805.1 Carlito syrichta | reverse complement strand
GTGGGGGGCAGCGGAGGAGGGGGACGGACTCCCCGCGGGGACCGTCAGGTCCGTTTCCTACTTGTGCACGACGCAGGGCACCCCGGTGACCTGGAAGACCTCTCGCAACGCTGCCCTTCAAAAAGCTTATGATTTTGAAGCCGTGCAGGAACCCCCTCTCCCCCTTGCTCTCCAACACGCCCGGCAGAATCATTTCGCTCGCATGTTGACGCCTCGGTTCCAGCCCAGTCTTCCCCTGGCAAAAATGTCCCCACTCACATCCTGGGGAAAGAAGCCACCAGGGATAACATGCAGAAATACCTTTGCACACTATTCACAAAGAAAATCAAATTGAGTTTGCAAGCAGTACAAAAGCTATGCGTTAAAGGTACACCTCCAGACGTGAATGATCAGGGATATGGAAACATACTCTTTAAATGTAAACTCTTGTGTTTGTTTATTCTTTTTGTAGTGTGAGGTCTCCGTATTTTGCCCAAGCTGGTTTCTTGTGGTTTCTTGGCCTCAAGAGATCGTCCCACCTCTGCCTCCCAAGTAGCTGGGATTACAGGCGTGAGTCACCACACCTGGTCTTAAATTTAAATTCTTATCACATTTTATTTCTCTTTTTTTTTGTTGTTTGAGTTGGAGTCTCACTCTGTCACCCAGACT
>NW_007074672.1:0-1388 GCF_000164805.1 Carlito syrichta | reverse complement strand
GCCCAGGTGGGTCTCAAACCTGTGGGCTCAGGCAATCCACTCACCTCAGCCTCCCAAAGCTGGGATTACAGGCTGAGCCACCGAGCCCGGCTATCTTATCTCATTTCAAAAGAAATAACTTTCTTTTCCTTGGGTCAGAATTGAGCATTTCTAGCTGCCTCATTTTGTGACTCTCCTTTTAATGTAGAAACTTCTTGGATTGAAATCACAACCACAGCTGAATTCAGGGGGAAAGGATCTGTGTGTGTGTTATATTATATATCATATCATATATCATATTCACTCATGTACTCCTTTATTAATAATTGACTGAATTGCTGTAAACTCTGGAAAGTTCTATGATGAAAAGAAAACTTAAATTCAAGGTCCCTCAAAAAAGAGCCAGGAGGGAGAATCAGCATTCCCAACGCAGGTTGGCAGGTGCTCTGGCACAGGGAAGCAGCTCTGAGGAGGGCCTTTCTCACTGGTTGGGGAACGGGAGGGTGTGGAGCTTTCTGATACAAAGGACAATATCAACTAGGTGGCTCTGACTTTAGGGATTTTGGGGGAAGACGAGGGAGAAGTAAGTTAGAGCCTAGGATAAGCTGGATACCAAACAGTACCTCTGTATAGTCAGAAAATACCTGGTCTCGAGAAATGGGCAACAGATAAGTGATAAGGAAATGGAAGAGGAATGAGACAGAAGGGAGAGTAGAAAAACTGAACTTTGCTTAGAATTTTTGTCGAGATCCAGTACATTTAGAGTGCGTGGAAGTGCTTTGACTAGCAAACGCATGGGAGAACTTTTATTATTTATTTATTTGTTTTGAGTCAAAGTCTCACTCTGTTGCCCAGGCTGGAGTACAGTGGCACGCTCGTGGCCACTGCAGCCTCAACCTGCTGGGCTCAGGTGAGCCTTCTGCCTCAGCCTTCCAAGTAGCTGGAACCACAGGTGAGCGCCATCCCACTTGGTTAATTTGTTTATTGTAGAGAGGAGGTCTCACCAAGTTGCCCAGGCTGGTCTCAAACCCTTGGACTCAGTCAATCCTCTTGCCTCCATTTCCCAAAGTGCCGGGATTATAGGCACCAGCCACTGCCCCCGGCTGGGAGAAAATTAAAAGAGAATGTAGTTAAACGGAAAAGACTTGAGGAAAGATGACAGGGAGGGAATACTGAAAAGGCTGGTTGTATGGCTCAGCCTGTAATCCGCGCTTTGGGAGGCTGAGGTGAGAGGATTGCCTAAGCCCACGGGTTCGAGACCTTCCCCGAGCAACTTGGCAAGACCTCATCTCTACAATAAATCAAAAATTAGCAGGGCGCGGTACCGCACGCCTGAAGTTCCAGCTCCTTGGAAGGCTGAGGTGGAAGGCTCGCCGGAGCCCAACAGGTCGAGGCTGCAGTGGCCGGCA
>NW_007074671.1:4043-4951 GCF_000164805.1 Carlito syrichta | reverse complement strand
GTGTGTGTGTGTGTGTGTGTGTGTGTGTGTGTGTGTCTGTCTGTCTGTCTCTCTCTCTCTCTCTCTCTCTCTCCAGGGAGTCTGGGCCCCAGAGGCAGGGATTTGGGTGTCCGGAAGGAGGGAGGCTGGTGGGCCCCACCTCCATGCCTTAAGTAGGTCAAGAAAGGGAGCTGGGCCGCCTGGCCCCCATCTTGCTCCCTCAGCCGCTGACCCAGTTTCACATCTATTAAAAATAGCTGGAGTCAGAGCCTAGGGGACCCCACCTCCCACCCCCCATCTGTCACCTTCCCTGCGGTGCCCTTTCCAGCACCCGGCGCTCCTTCCCAAGCAGCCACTTCCCAGCCTGCCCTGTCCTCCCGGCCATCCCTCCCCCCACCCAGCCAAGCCCCCCAGCCCTTGGCCTTGCCCTCTTCCCAGCACCCAGCTTGCCCCTCCCACCCTCTCCCTTCCTCCAGTCCTGCCTGGAACCCCATACCTGGCCCACCGCCATGTCCGCCCCTTGCGCCCACCCATCACCAGGCCCTGGAAACTCCACTCCTAGCACCCAGCACCCTCCCGTCCACCCCCTTGCAGGCCTCCACACCCCAGGGCCGCCAGGCCTCACTCTCTCCTTCGTGTCTCTGCCGGCCTCCTTGGGAGCAGATCCTCGCCCCAATGGGGACCCGGCGGCGGCTGCGCTTGCCCACGAGGACTGCCCCGCCATCGACCAGCCAGCCATGTCTCCAGAGGACAAGAGCCCCATCACGCCTGGAAGCCGGGGCCGATACAGCCGTGATCGGGCCTGCTTCCTCCTCACGGACTATGCCCCTTCCCCTGATGGCTCCATCCGGAAAGGTGAGGCGCCCTCCGCGGGCCCCCCCGGGACCCTCCCCCTCTCCCCTGCCCAGGGGAGGGAGGAGAGGGTGATG
>NW_007074671.1:2072-3366 GCF_000164805.1 Carlito syrichta | reverse complement strand
CCTTCCCCCACCCCCAGCCACCGGTGCTCCCCCACTACCCCCCCCAGACTGGCGCAAGCCAGGCCCCCCAAGCTTCTTGCCCGACCTCAACGCCAACGCCACGGCATGGATATCCCCCTAGCGGACGAACTCCCTTCCCCCGGGGTAAGTAGCCCCCGCCCTCTGATCCCCCTGACTCTCCCCTCCCTCCTGACTAACCTTCTGAGAACATGCAGCCCCCACTGACTGAGACTCCCATCCCTCCCCGCCACCCCAGCTCCTGACACGGCCCCACACCCACCTGCCCAGGACTTGCTGGCCCCCCACTAACCCCTGAACTAACCCTGCCTCCCGCACCTCCCCCCTGGCCTCACGACTGACTCCCATCCTCACCCCCATCCGCATCTCTGCCCCCCTCCTTAGCCTTGGGTTTTTTAACCCAATCAGGAAAATGGGTGCACGCTCAGGACACTCTTCTGGGTGCCAGCAGGGCTCAGCCACCCGCCTGGTCCCTTGTGAACTGAGTGAGCCCTTAGCATCCATGTGTCCCGGGTGCTGGGTGCGGGGAGCTCACCCACGCACAGAACCCATCCCCAGGACTGCTGGTTGGGGGGGGCAGGCGCAGACCTAGAAAGTCACTGTTGGAGGTGCTCAATGCCAGAATGGGGGTGGTACGGAATGGGAGAAGCTCCCGGGGACTGGGGGTGGGGCGGCAGGGAAGACTCCAGAGAGGAAGTAATCCTGTTAGACAGTCACGGCCAGAGGGAACTGCACAAGAAAGGCAGCGGGAGCTGGTACTTGAGGGAGGGTGGTTCTCAGGTGGACATGAGGCAGGGAGGGGGGCCAGGCTGAGGGGCTGCAACCTCCAGGTGCAACTCTTGGGCCATGAGAAGAGGCTGGAGGAGGCTGGGCTGAGGCCCCAGGGGATGAGGTCAAGGCCGGGGCTGTGGGAATGGAGAGGAAGGGACCAGGAGGGACAGACGGGACTGACAGCCCTGTGACTATGAATACACGGATCCGTCACGTGCAAGGAGCTGGGAGGAGTGTAAGACACACCCTCTATCCTTGTCACAGCCCCAGTGCCTCTCATGTATGCATGCGTTCAGTTATTCCTCCATTCAGCAATGGGTCCTGAGAGCACAGCTTCAGGCACTGCAAGAATGTGTCACCACAGTTGACCATCTAGAGCAGAGGTCAGCAAACTGACTCGGGCTGAGAGCCCAATCTTTCAGCCAACTGTTTCTGTAAAGAAAGTTTTGCCGGGCTCGGTGGCTCAGCCTGTAATCCTGCGCCTTGGGAGGCTGAGGTGAGTGGA
>NW_007074671.1:0-1292 GCF_000164805.1 Carlito syrichta | reverse complement strand
CGAACTCGCGGGCTCAGGCAATCCACTCACCTCAGCCTCCCAAAGGCGCGGGATTACAGGCTGAGCCACCGAGCCCGGCTCTTTTATTTATTTATTTATTTTTGAGTTGGAATCTCACTCCATCATCCAGGCTGGAGTGCAGTGGCACGCTCATGGCCCAGCATCTACCTGCTGGGCTCCGGCAATCCTTCCACCTCAGCCTTTCAAGTAGCTGGAACTACAGGCGTGCGCTACCACGCCCGCCTAATTCTTTGACTTACTGTAGAAACGAGGGCTCACCAAGTTGCCCAGGCTATCCTCAAACCCATGGACTCAGGCAATCCTTTCACCTCCGCCTCCCAAAGTGCTGGGATTACAGGCTTGAGTCCTTGACCTTTTTCCGGGAAAGTTTGCCAATCTCTGACTGGAAAACAAACAGTTAAGACAAAAAAGAAAAAGAAAAAAATAAGACAGTGACTCTGGCCATTTCAGTTAAGGTCTGCGAAGGACTTTCGGAGGAGGTGACACGAAACCTGAAGGTTGAAAACAGCCAGCCAGGCAGAAGGGACAGCCAGTGCAAAGGCCCTGAGATGCTGGGGGTGGGGATGGGGTGAGCTTGCCTCGTGAAGGGAATAGCGAGGAGGGCAGGGTGGTTGAAGGCAAGTGGAGAGGGGCTGCAGGGCTCTTTGGCCATGGTGAGGAGGCTGCATTTCATCTTAAATGTGAAGGGAGGTCACCTGAAGGTATTTGGTCCACCGCATATTCATTCAACAAACCTCTGTGGGATCTTCCTTAGAAACAGAGACACAGCCTGAAGAACCCCTGCCCACAGCCTAATCGGGGAGCTTGGGGAGCCTCCACGGAGGGTCTCACCTAAACCTTCACATGTCAGAGGTCCAGGGAGGGACGTGACCACCCACCCAGGCCCCCGAGCACCCAGGCTTCCACACCCCTAGTCCAGAAGGGACTGTGGTTCCTCCTGCTCCCCCCCACCCCTCCTTGCTGGACCCCCCCATCACTGTCCATTTTCATCTCATCCCCCACACCCCTCCCTGCTCCTGTCTAACCACCCCCTGCTTGCACCCAGTCCTTCACCCCCCTCCGTCCCCCACCCCCAGGTCTGGAGGGGCCCCCACGAGATGGTGGGGAGGGAGATGGGGAGGCTGTGGGATGCTGGGTGAGGGTGGAGCAGGGTGGGGTGTGTGGGGGAGGTCCCCGCTTCTCTTGCCTTTGATGCCAAAACCCATTCATCGAACTCAAATCATGGCTGGAGCTGATGGGGCTGCTGAATTCCCCACCCCAGATGCCGGGGG
>NW_007074670.1:0-972 GCF_000164805.1 Carlito syrichta | reverse complement strand
AGTGCGGCACCCCGCAAGAGTGCGGCACCCCGCAAGAGTGCGGCACCCCGCAAGAGTGCGGCACCCCGCAAGAGTGCGCGCGAGCTCCCCCAGCCTGGACCCGGAGGGCATCGCCAGCCACTGGCTGACACCCACGAGTTCGCAGGAGTGAGGGCTGCCTCGAGCGATTGGCCTTCCAAAGAAAGCATCCAAGTGCAGTCGCCTGCAGGTCCTCAGGCGTTTTCAAGGCGGCCTGGCCGGCTCGGAACTCTCTGCCACCGAGGAGTCGGCCCTTGGGGCTCGCCCCTCCCGGGCTGGCTGGAAAGCCCCCCCCCAGGGTTGAATTCCCGGAAAGTGGCGGCCGGGACTGCTCAGGGCTCCCTGTCCTCCCGCACGGCCCACGGCGGGGGTCAGGCAGCGACTCGTGGGGGTCTGGAGTCCCGCAAGGCGCAGGGGGTCCTCGGGGTTTGCAGCAGGAGCCCAGAGCACCTGGAGACCCTTGGCTCACCTTCCCCACTGCACCTGGAGGCTGCCACGGTTGCGGCCCCCAGGAGAGGGTCTGGCTAGCTAGATTTTTCTCTTCTCTGCCCGATGTGGTTGTTCCACCGTCTTTAATGGGTCATGATGGGGCATGCTGCTGGTTCTGTTCCTCTCTAGAAGCCGAGGAAGCTGTCTTGGTTTAGTCTGGAGGAGAAACTCACGTCTCAATCTGACCTTCTCCTTAATAAAATTTAATTCCTTCTCATTTCCAATTATTTGTTAATATCACCTAATAATTGCTCAATGTTCAGTTCTTCCTAAGTGTTTCCAAATAGAACATGCACAGTTGGTTTGTTGAATCAGGATCCCGGCCCCCCCAAATTTAACACATCGCATTGTGTATGTTTCTTAAGTCTCTTTTAATCTTTTTTTTAAACATATTTTTTATTATAAAATTGTGGGGTACAGTTAAGGGTTAGGTATACAAATGTGCATCGTTCATAAGGGGTGTCT
>NW_007074669.1:0-1053 GCF_000164805.1 Carlito syrichta | reverse complement strand
AGGAGGAAAGGGAAGGGACAGTGAGCAGGCGTCAGACCTCAAGTGATCTGCACAACGGCCCTGAGGCAGAAGGGGAGTCTCCGGTTACAGAAAACGGAACCAAGGAGAGAGGGTGAGGATCCTGCGCCAGACCGCACAGTCATGCAGCTAGTAAAGTGCTAGTGCTGGGATTCAAACCCGGTGGACCTCAGAACCCACACGTGTTCCTCTGTTCCTCTCTCTCTCTCTCTCTCTCTCTGAAAGACAGTGGGAGAAAAAACAAAGAGACCAGAAGACAACCACAGACCAAAGGGCAGAGGCAGAGTGAGGAAACAAGCTCAGGCAAGGTATGGGAGACAGCTGAGGCTGGGGACAAATAATAGCAGACGGGGTAAGAGCAACAGGAGAGGTCGTGTGGCTGAACACGGACCGCCCACTTCCTATGTGCAGGCACTGGTCTGACATCCTGAACCTTCGGCAAGCATACACTTATTTACTACCCACAAAAACCCTACACAATGTAGGTATGGTTAGCATCCTCACTTTCCAGACGAGGAAACCGAGTCATAGGGAGGCCAGGTAACCCGGCCAAGGAAGAAACCATGAGAAGTCTGGCTCCACAGCCCTCACGCTCAGCCCCACTGTCCTTGGAAGATTCGAGAAGTGGCAGAGATAGGTCTTGTTGGCAAGTTAGAGATCTTGTGAGTGCAGCTTGTCCTGCCTGACTATGGCCCAACCACTTGTTTTTTCAGGTACGGCCAAGCATTAAGGAGAAAATGCTGAGCAAAAGGAGGCAAGGACAGAGAAAGTTCCACAAACTTTGAGCGTAAACAAAAATGAGAAGTGCATGAATATGCAACATTGCATTTTTCTTCTTGAGTCAGCACATTGGCACCTTCTCTTGAATCCTGAAGTCCTGAGCCAGGTCTAAGGCGGGGTGTGAGGTCAGAAAGGCAGGCCCAGGGGAACTCACCCAACTAGATGGGGGGACAACAGCAGCATCAGACAGAAGTGACACAGAGAAAGAGCCAAGAGCAAACATGAGGTGTACTGAGGGGAGCAGTGGAGAAGCTG
>NW_007074668.1:0-1335 GCF_000164805.1 Carlito syrichta | reverse complement strand
CAACTCAAAAAAAAAAAAAAGAAATAGCTCCTGGCTTGCTACTGGACTCTGAAGAGACTGAATGAATATGGGCCGCCAGGTGAGAATGTGACCTCAACTGACAGTCATGAACTGATGTTATCTAATCCATTGAACCATAAAATTGGACATGTACCGCAACATTTTATTATCAAATGGAAGCTCAATATAGAGACCAGGTCTGAGCAAATCCACGAGGCAAAAGTAAACTGCATGATCTGGTGGCTGAGACTCTCAAGCTACCTGCTCCTGATGCTTCACCGCCTCTCCCTCACCCCACATCTGTGACACCCTCTGGCCAGTTAAAGGAAGAAGGAAAAACATGGGCTTGATTACAGGTATATCTGCCCCAGGTACTAGGAAAACACAGTCACTATACAACATTCTTACTAGTTGAGGAGGGAAGGGTGGATGGTGGGAAGGGGAAATTGTCCTAGTGGGCAGAACTTAGAATGGTAGGACTAATTGTCCCCTTGGTGTTAAAAGAGAGATGGCCTAAGATGCAAATCTACACTGACTCATGTGGAGTGACTAGTGCATTGATCTACTGCTTAAGGACTAGGAAGAATACTTTGGAAAATTATTGACAAAGAGTTCTGAGGAAAAGACATGTAAATATTCCTCTCAGATGGGCAAAGATTAGGAAGATATTCATATTCTATGTAAATGTGTACCAGGGGCATCTATTTTCGAGAAGACCCTCAGTAATCAAATAGACAAGGTGACCGTCCTCTTGATGTCAGTCTCGTTTCCCAGCCACCTTGAAACTCACTTAATGGATCCACGTACAAAGTGACCATAGCAGCTGGGATAGAGGCCATGCACAGGTTCAACAATATAGTCTTTTTCTTACCTTGGTTGATCTGGTCTCTGCTGTGTTGAATGCCCAGCCATCTAAAAGCAGAGTCTGATGCTAAGCTTTCATATGGTAGCATTTATCAAGAGCCAAGCTAGCTACCTAGTTGCAGATTAAATATATTTTACCACTTCCATCATGCAGAGTATATTTTTTATAGGTAAAATACGTTTTTCCCAAAGAATTTGCCTGCAATTTTTTATTTTTTTTGAGTTGGAGTCTCACTCTGTTGCCCAGGCTGGAGTGTAGTGGCTGCTCCCGGCCACTGCAGCCTCGATTTGCTGGGCTCCGGCAATCCTTCCGCCTCAGCCTTCCAAGTAGCCGGAACTACAGGCGTGCACTACCACACCCGGTTAATTTTTTTGATTTATTGTAGAGATAAGTTCTCGCCAAGTTGCCCAGGCAGGTCTCGAACCCGCGGACTCAGGCAATTCACTCACCTTGGCCTCCCAAAGTGCGGG
>NW_007074667.1:0-1059 GCF_000164805.1 Carlito syrichta | reverse complement strand
ACCCAGGCTGGAGGGCAGTGGCACGCTCATGGCCACCGCAGCCTCGACCCGCTGGGCTCCGGCGATCCTTCCGCCTCCGCCTTCCGAGTGACCAGAACTACAGACGCGCGCTACCACGCCCAGCTAGTTTTCCATTTATTGTGGAGACAGGTCAGGTCTCGCCAAGTTGCCTGAGCGGGTCTCGAGTCCACTCACCTCAGCCTCCCAAGGCGCGGGATTACAGGCTGAGGCAATCCACTCACCTCAGCCTCCCAAGGCGCGGGATTACAGGCTGAGCCTCCGAACCCGGCTAATTTTTCTTGATTTATTGTAGAGACGAGGACTCATCAGGTTGCTCAGGCAATCCTCTCACCACGGCCTTCCAAAGTGCTGGGATTGTAGACCTGAGCCACTGTGTCTTGCCAGCTGAATTTCTTGTGTGAAACTTGAGCTGGGGTCTTGAAGGTAGAGCATGAGTTGGTGAGTATAGTGTCCCAGGAAGAGGCATGCACCTTACCTTGGGAAGGGGCATTGAGTATGTATGATTTTACTACTACTTTGGTATGAGCAGAGTGCAGAGTGGTGGGAGATGACCAGGCAGACAGAGGAGCCAGATTGCAAATGGGATATTTTGCCCCATGAAGAAGTTTAAGCCCTGCGGTTGAAGGAGGGTGTTGGAATGTGTTAAAGAGATTAAAGAGAGAGAGTTTGTGAAGGGGTAGTGATAAAGAATTACAGATGTGAGAAATGAGGACCACTGAACCAAATATGTTTGGGCAAAGGTACTAGGAAATTCAATGTGAAGAGTATATGAAGACTCTTTGTATGTAGGCAGGAAGTAGAAATAGCAAACGGGAATCAGTTGTGTTTGAATAGTGTTAGTTTCATGGTGCTCCAAAAAAGTTTTTGTTTTTTATTACAGTACATTCTCTTTGTCTTACTTATATGCCCTAGATTTTCTGTCATAACCTTGAAAGAAAGCCCTCTCTTTTTTTTGTCTTTTTTTGAGTTGGAGTCTCACTCTGTCGCCCAGACTGGATGCGGCGGCCGCTCCCGGCCACCGCAGCCTCGACCTGCTGG
>NW_007074666.1:10486-16331 GCF_000164805.1 Carlito syrichta | reverse complement strand
CCCCGGGTCAGGAGCGGGAGGCAGAGGGGCGGTGCCCACGAGCTCGGTTTCCTGCCCCAGCGGGTGCTGGGACACGTGTGGTCTGCACATTCCTCAGACAGCTGTGCCAAGCCCGCTGGCCCTGGGCTGTGTTCAGCCAGAGGCCCCTGCGGGGGTGGCTGTGCAGGGAGTGGGCTGGGCTCGTCCCCGGGCCTTGTGTCCTGCCCAGAACCCTGGGCCCAAGCCTTGAGGTGGCACAGAGAGGTGGCGGGCGAGACCCCAGGAGCAGGTCTCTCCCGCAGGGTGCGGACTGGCATCTGACCGCTGCAGGGACCCTTGGGGCGAGCTCGAGCCCTGTCTGTCTCCATGGGGACGGCCCTCCCGCCGGGGTGCTTTGCTCGGCTCCTGCGGCCGGGACCTGGCCATGCCTGGGCGGTCCCTTTGCCTCGTGATGCAGAGACCGGGACTGAGGCTGCTGGGGGCTCCTGGCTTGGCTGCCGGTGGCCGGGCTGCGTGACCTCCAAAGTGCCCTGGAGGCGGGCGGGTCTCCTGTGTAGCCAGCTGTTGGGATCCAGCGTGACCAAGTCGGATGGCCCGGTCCGGTCCTGCCTGGCCCTCTCCTGGCCATGTGGCCTTGGGAAGGCCGCTCACCTCCCAGAGCCTCAGCGTCCTCGTGGAGAGGGGATAACTCAGCCCCGCCGGTGGGTGCGTTGAACGAGCCATTCCTGGAGCCGCGAGTCAGTAGTGCCAGGAGCACATGCAGGCGGCTGTCACCGTTTGAGGTGGAGAGGCCTGGTGAGGATACCTGGGTTCCCCACTGTTCTGCCCCTTCTGTGTCCACCTTGATTTCCCCATGCCGGGCACACGGTGGGTGGTCCTGGCTCACCTCCCCCGGGTCCTCCTAGCACTGGCCACTGGTGCTCGGCGCCAGGGAGGGAGAGATTTGTAGAGAGCCTGCAGGGTCTCCCTAAGCGTCTCCTGTCTCTCACCTCCCATGATGTCGGCAGTAGAGGCCGCCAGTGCTGGCCCATTTACGGATGGGGAGACAGATACCCAGTGGCGGGATGTGGTGAAGCCGGGATCTGAACTCAGGGCTTTTGACCTAATGCCCGTCATTATACCACATGGCCTGTCTAGGCAATCCACAGCCAGCGCTGTATGTGTCATTGGGAAAACGGCACTGACCAGGCGGGATCCCGGCCTTCACTAAGTCACTGGCACCCGCCGGAAGAAAATGGATTCTGAATCAGATTTTGTCCTGTAACCTCTATGAGCAGCCTCCCTGGGCCAGCGAAGGGGCCCAGGACGAAGGAACAGAGGACGCGTGTGCCGACCCTCTCACCCCCCAAAAGTTCTTGCTTTGGGACTCAGTGAAGAGGAGCCCGGGATGAGTAGCTGAGGAGCGTGTGGGGGACAGGGTCCCCCGCCGGGGTTTCTGGGCGGCAGATGCGGCCAGCGAATCCTGGCATCTCCAGAATGCCTGGAAAGACTTGGCCGAGAGCTGCCAGGGGAATGGTGAGACTGGGCACCAGCGCACTAACCATGCGTCGTCGAGGAATGCACACCCGGGAAGGAAAACGGAGGCGAAAGTAGGGAGGGAATGACCTTCCACAAGAGCCAATGTCCCCACGGTGGGGGGGGGGAAGTCACTTTGTAACTGTGTGTTCAGTATGTGTATGTTTATTTGTATATATTTTTTTGAGTTGGAGTCTCCCTCTGTCGCCCAGGCTGGAGTGCAGTGGCGGGCTCACGACCACCGCAGCCTCAACCTGCTGGACTCAGGCAATCCTTCCGCCTCAGCCTTCCAAATAACTGGAACCACAGGTGCACGCCACCACGCCTGGCTAATTTTTTTATTTATTGTAGCAACAAGGTCTCCCCAAGTTGCCCAGGCTGGTCTTGAACCCCTGGACTCAGGCAGTCCTCTTGCCTTGACCTCCCAAAGCATAGGGATAACAGGCATAGGCCACCGCACCTGGCTGCATTTGCTTTATACACACTTTTTTTGTGTGGAGTCAGAGTCTCACTCTGTTGCCCAGACTGGAGTGCAGTGGCCCCATCATGGCTCCTGCGGTTTCTGACTCCTAGGCTCAAGCAATCCTCCTGCCTCGGCCTCCCAGGATTCTGGGAGCACAGGCATGAGCCACCACGCCCAGCTTTATGCATCTATACACACCTTTATGCATATATTCTGTTTCCCAAATTTAAGCAGGTGTAAAAAAGAGTAGGACAAGGAACATTTATGCAAAATCGGGGTGTTTCTCTTTGGGAGGACGTGAGAAATCGACCAGAAAGATGCCTGTTTTTCTCTCAGCGGAATCCTGTGTGTTCTGTTTCTTCAGTCCAACAGTGGGCTCATGGGTGTTGTTCTTAAATATTTTTATGCTTTGTCATTTACAAATAGACACACACATTTTCCGTGACACACACTTATCAACTCTTACACGGCACAGAGGAAATGAACAGATGCTTTGGAGTATTTTCAGAGGGTCTCAGAAAATTAGCCTCTTTCCTCGGATTTACATGTTAATCTGACTGGATTTGAAAAATAAAGCGACAAATCCCGTTGTATGACACATGAGTTCTCTTTATTATGGGAGACATAATCTCCTTCTTCCCAAGTCATACAAGAAGATGACAGTGACACTCTGTGATCTCAGCTTAGCAACTGGATTGTTTTTAAAGCCCTGGCCTAATGATTGATGCTTCTGAATCCACGAAATCCTGAAATAGTTGAGTGGAGAGGAGTCCCAGGCCACCTGGCCCAATAGGCTGGTTTGACGGCAGAAGGACGTGCCCTGGCCAAGGGCAACACTGAGCACGTCCTCAGGGAAGACAGTTTCTCGAGGGGGGCACAGCCTGGCACCCAGTGTGACCCTTGGGCCACAAACCTCTTCCTGCAGCAGACAGGGAGACAGATTGGTTGTACACCCGAGATTAAGCTGAGTTGATCATTATAATTTAACGTATTACTATTATTATTTTTTTTGAGTCAGTCTCACTCTGTCGCCCAGGCTGGAGTGCAGTGACACGCTCCCGGCCACCGCAGCCTCGACCTGCTGGGCTCCGGGGATCCTTCCGCCTCAGCCTTCCGAGTAGCCGGAACTACAGACACGCGCTATCACGCCCGGCTAGTTTTTGATTTATTGTAGAGACGCAGTCTCGCCAAGTTGCCCAGGCGGGTCTTGAACCCCGGGGCCCAGGCAATTCTCTCATCTCCACCTCCCAAAGTGCTGGGATGACAGGTGCGAGCCGCCATGCCCAGCTGATGAGTCGAATTTTAAAAACTCAGGCTAGAGCTCCAACGTACGATGTGACCACGCACTTCTAGAATGGATATGAGCAGAAACGTTGTCAGAGCAAAACAGTGCTGGACACCTTCTTCCCTGTGGGAAGTCCTTTCGGGAAACAGCTACTCTTACTCATCCTTCTTGGCGCAGGACATGACCCCCAAAGCAATTTAGTGCCACAGGTATGGTTATTCTCGATTCTCGGCCGTGAAACTGGTTCAGAGAGGTTTAAATACCTTACCCCGGATCACACAGCAGGTCAGGATGAAGTTTCATCGAGAAGGAGGATGAGCAGACGAGACACTTTGCCTTATTTGCTGTGTGGGGCACACATTCTTCACCCGTTAGAAGCTGAAACTCTGGGTGGCGCGACCCGGCCCAACCGGCGGCCATGGGGAATACCCTTGTGGAGGGTAATCGGGTGGTGTGGTCAGCTGTCAGGTCACAGAGAGGCTCTGGAGGCTGGCAGCTGGAGGCCTGCTGGCCGCCTCACAGGAGCTTGCCGTCTTGGTGCTGCAGGCGGCGGTGCCCTGAGCATCGGGGAATCCACCGTTTCTGGCCCTGGTGTGGTTTGGATTCCTGGCCGCCTTTTTCTCTGCCCAATCGGAGGTGTCCTCCTGGCCCTTCCTCTGCAGAGGTGCCTGTCACAGCCAATGGGGTGCAGAGCGAGACATCCCAGGACTGCTGGCTTTAGGTGGTGGCTTCCCTGATGCATGGCCATTGTCTGGCGGAGTTGGTGACCCTTCCCCCTCAGGCAGGGCTTAGTGAGGACCTAGCAAATACACAAACGAGACCCTTTCGGCAACGAGAAAGCAAACCCTTGGCCTGAGTGCTGGGGGGACCGTGTGTAGGTGCTTGAGAAGTTTTGGTTTATTGGGGTATTTGGTGGTGGTTTGCTTCTTTCTTGAGTCGGGGTCTCCCTCTGTCCGGCTGGAGTGCAGTGGCACAGACATGGCTTACCACAGCCTCAAACTCCTGGGCAGCTGGGAGCACAGGCACATGCCATGATGCCCGGCTAATTTCTTGGTTTTCTGCAGAGATGAGGTCTTGCTCTGTTGCCTAGGCTGGTATCGAGCACCTGGACTCAAGTGATCCTCCAGCCTCGGCCTCCCAAAGTGCCGGGATTACAGGTAGGCGACACCAAGCCTGGCTGGTTTATTTTTAAAGCACAGGGTCTCACTAGTTTGCCCAGGTTGGTCTTGAACTCCCAGGCTTAAGCGATCCTCCCGCCTCAGCCTCCCAAGTAGCTGGGATGACAGGCGCGTGCCACCACATCCGGCTCTCAAGACGCATTCAGAAGTGACAGCTGCTGTGGAAGTAGCTGGAGCCTTAGCCCCATATCATCCGAGCCCATAATTTTACATATGGGGAAACTGAGTCTACACAAGTGGAAATGGCTGGCTCAAGTCTTCAGGTGCCTTGAAGGGTCCAGATGGTGTCTCCTAACTCGCCACCAGGGCTTTTCCCTAACGGCCACCTTCCCTAAAAAGTGGCTTCATGGGTCTTTGTGGCGTGACACCGTTCAGGGAAGGCTGGCTTTCCGGGTGGGCCCCGTGGGGCCGTCACCGAGGCAGGAATAGAGCAGGGTGGACCCTGTGGAGGGTGGACTCCGATTTCAGCCGAGAGTTTCATTTGGGATCTGGAAGGGACTGGGCCCCTCCCAAGTGACATTTGCTGAAACAAGGCAGCCGGCTGACTCATGGGCACCTCTGGCCTCAATGACGGGAGGGGCTTGCCCTTGACCTTCACCTGGGCTGGTCTCGGCTTCCTGCCCTTTCAAGTGGGGAGTTGACGTCAGAAGGTCCCCAAAGTGCCTTCCAGCCGAGGTGTTTTCTCATCCCAGGACCTCAGCCTGGCAGGAGGTGTTCGGACCGCATCTGGCCCCTGGGACCTGCCCACCTAACCCGGGAGGGGCCGATTACCAAACCAGGCGTCTCCCTGCTTGTCCTCCCTGCCCCTGCCGGCCCAGCTTTCTAAACCTGGGCCACCGCCTGTGTCCCGAAACTCCCTGACCTTTCTCCCCTGGACCCCTGGGCTCAAACTGCTCCCCTGCCCAGCCGTCCTTCTCTCTGTTCCTTCCAGCACCTGGCTGGACATCACCTCCTCCGGGGAGCCCTCCTCAATCCCTCCCACAGGATTGGTGCTTTCTATTCTCCGATTCCCACTGCACTTTGTCTTGGCTATTAATGCAGCTTTTGAGTCTAATTCCCACCAACCTCTGACTTCCTAGAGGGTGGGACACAGAGCAAGGAAGTTAGTATTGTCATTTAAGTAAAGGGCTTTAAGATAGGATCTTAGAGCCGGTGAGGTGACTTAAGCATGTGGTCCCAACACCTTGGGAAGCGGAGAGAGGACTGCCTGAGCCCAGGAGCTTAGACCAGCCTGGGCAGCGTGGCGAGACCCCCGTCTCTACAGTAAATTAAAAATGTGCCAGGCGTGGTGGCGTGCACCCATTGTTCCAGCTATTTGGAGGACTGAGGTGGAAGGATCGCCTGAGCCCAGCAGGTTGTGGCTGCGGTGGCCGGGAGCTGCATGCCACTGCACTCCAGCCTGGGTGACAGAGTGAGACGCCGACT
>NW_007074666.1:5355-10466 GCF_000164805.1 Carlito syrichta | reverse complement strand
AAAAATTAGCCTGGCACGGTGGCGGGTGCCTGTGGTTCCAACTACTTGGGAGGCTGAGGCGGAAGGATCGCCGGAGCCCAGTAGGTCGAGGCTGCGGTGGCCAGGAGCGTGCCCCTGCACTCCAGCCTGGGTAGCCGAGTGAGACTCTGACTCAAAAAAAAAAAAAGTGGTGAGTCACACCTGGCTCCCAGCTCCCACCCCAGCATCTTGCTGGGCAACCCCTAGTAACTCTCCCCCTGCCAGGCTTTTCCTCGAAGGAAATCCGCTCTGGCCAGTGTCACATGGGGCAGGAACGCCAAAGGTTTTCCAGAACCGGGGGCCACCGGAGCACCCCGCCTGTCTCCTCTGTCCACACCCTTTTTCCAGGGAACCCCACCTGCGAGTTGTTCACCAGCTGCTGAGAATCTGGTGACCGCAAACCGGCGGCCGTCGGTTGGGTGTGCGCCAGGTTCAACCGTCAGGGGCGCCAGCCAGCGTGCCCATCTCTCTGCTGGTTTCAAACTCAGCTCTGCTGAGCAGTAATTTTAGAAAACGGATGTTTAAAAAGTTCTGTCTTGTGGCATCTCCAGTTCCCCCCGGGTAAAACCACCCCAATGCCCGGGGAGGGGCCGGGCCGGGCTCTCCCTGGCACCGTCTTGGCGTGGTAGTGTGCTCTCCCCGGGGAGGTGAGAGGATGCCCTGTAAGTTCCTGTCCCATCCCCAACAGGAAGTGGTGGGTTAGTCATGCAGCCTTGGCTGGAGCGGACTTTGGTTTGGGAGCTGGAGGGAGGCTCATGTTTGCGGCTGGCAGCTGGGGCTTCCACCCTGTCACCCACGGGCCTCGGGCTCCTCCTGTGAGCTGACATCGGCTAAGATGGACACTGGGTAGGAAGACCCAGAGACAGGCCCTGCCCTGTGGAAGGAGTCCGGCGGAGGAGGTGGGTGCTTTAAACGCAGTCCAGCCCAGGGGACCATGGCTCGGTGAGAGGGAAGCTTGGGGGGCTGGCAGGGCCCCAGGAAGGACTCTTTCATTTTGCCCAAGGGCACGGACTTTCTGGCCTCGACTGTTTTCTCCGCAAAGTGGGGGCACAGGTGCTGCACTCCTCACCTTGCCGGGCATGTGTGAGCCTGCACTGTGACCTGCAAGCCACCGTGGAGGTGCGGGGTCTTGTATGTTGTTAATCTACCCACCGGCGCCGAGTGTCACAGGGGCCACCTGCCTTCCAGTGCAGAGGATGCTGGCCTTTCTACGTTGGGAGAGGTCCCCTGCTCCAGGCCGCGGGTCTGGGCTGGGACCCTGATTCTTCCACCTGCGGTGTGATCGCAGCGAGTTCCGGAACCTCCGTGGCCTGGCTAAGTCGCCTGTAGATGGGGCTGGCCGCCCTTCCCTGCACCAGCCGGTGCTGGTTGTGACAGGTTCCTTCCCGGCTCCTCCGAGCCCTCCCCCTTCCCCTCGGGCATACCCTGGCCAGGGAGGTGACTTTACCGCTCTGTGGGTCACTTGGAGGTGAGCTCAGCACCCCACCTGCCTCTGCCCCCAGCTGCTGCCCGAAAAGCCACCGCTGCTGGAGTCAGCCCTTGGCCCAGGTGTTGTGGCCAGAGCCTGTGCCTTGGCCGGTCCGGGTAGGCGTGATGGGCGGAGTTCACATGGCCTAGCCTGTGCCCATGCGGAAAAACAGCGCCCCCCCTTTAGGGGGTGTGGGCCACGTACCCTGATCATTTGTCGCCCACCCAGGGCACCAGCCATCCCCGAATGGCCGATGTAACTTTTCTCTTCTATAGAATTAACTGTGGAATTGTACGTCAGTGTCACCACACTGGGTTCTGTGGTTTCTGTCCTAGCCCTGGGCTTCGAGGTCCTCCCAGGAGAGTGGAGGGGCTCGAGCCAGGTCAGCCCTCGGGGAGCTTGGCCAGGGACTACTAATACCAGCCAGGAAGCGTTTGGTGGCACATACCCAACTCCTTCTCTGTCTTCCTTTTGACTTTTTCTTTGCGTTGGAGTCTCACTCTGTTGCCCAGGCTGGGGTACACTGGCACGCTCCTGGCCACCGCAGCCTCGACCTGCTGGGCTCAGGTGATCCTTCCGCCTCAGCCTTCTGAGTAGCTGGAACTATAGGCATGCGCCACCATGCCCAGCTCTTCTCTTTGTTGTAGAGATGAGGTCTTGCCAAGTTGCCCAGGCAGGTCTCGAACCCGTGGGCTCAGGCAGTCCTCTCACCTCTGCCTCCCAAAGTGCTGGGATTATAGGCGTGAGCCACCACGCCCAGCCTGACTTTTTCTTTAATCCTTTCATGGTATCACGATCTCACAACCCCCTCGGCTCCACCCTGGACGGATGAGTTAGAAATCTCTGGAAGTTGGGTTGTACTTGGTGGCTCAGCCTGTAATCCCAGCACTTTGGGAGGCCGAGGCGAGCGGATTGCCTGAGCCTGCGGGTTCAAGACCAGCCCGGGCAACTTGGTCTGGCTTTCCATTTAAGTTCAAGATTAAACGGTCTTCTTTTAAAATGAATTTCAAAGGGCCAAAGGGTCAAATTAAAGAAAAATAACTAGAAAGAATAATAGCGCGCTGTGTCTGCAGTTGTGACCAGCTGCATGACCGTGATGCCCAAATGGCCAAAGGGTGTGAAAACACAGCGCCAGACGAGCTCTCAGGGTCCTGCAGGCCAGTGTAAACCCGGGACAGCTAGCCCCAGCTGTCCTGGGAAAACAGAGAAGGCAGGTTTGAGGGTACCTATGTGCATTAAAAAAAGGGTTTCCTTTTTTGTAGGCCATGAAGGCACCGCTGCGCTCCAGCCTGGGCGACAGAGCGAAACCCTGTCTCAAAAAAAAAGACAGGGCAAAGGGAAAAAGACAGAAAAAAGCAGCCCCTGACACTGTGTAAACGAACGGTTGTTTGTTGTGTTCCATTAAAACTTTATTTACGCTGGGCGTGGTGGCTCAAGCCTGTCACCCCAGCACTTTGGGAGGCCGAGGCGAGAGGACTGCCTGAGCCCATGGGTTCGAGACCAGCCCCGGCAATTTGGCGAGACCTCATCTCTACGATAAATCAAAAAATTAGCTGGGCATGGTGGCGTGTGCCTGTAGTTCCAGCCACTTGGGAGGCTGAGGCGGAAGGATCGCCTGAGCCCAGCAGGTCGAGGCTGTAGTGGCTGGGAACATGCCACGGCATTCCAGCTTGGGCGATGGAGTAAGAATCTGACTCAAAGAAAAAGGAACAAAAAAAACCTTTATTTATGGACACAGGAAGCTGATTTTATATGATTTTTCTTGTGCCATGAAACATTATTACTCTTTTGATTTTTTTAATCAACCATTTAAAAATGTAGGAAAAGCATTTTTAGCTTGAGAGCTGAACAGAAACAGGGAGCAAACTATGGTTTGCAGCCCCCTTTGTCGAAGCCCTTGCTGCGGTGGAGGGAGGCCTTGCAGTTTTAAGCGAGTCACTCTCCTAAAAATTTCTGTTCTTAAAAATGTAGTTCTGGCCAGGAGTGATGGCTCACGCCTATAATCCCAGCACTTGGGGAGGCTGAGGTGAAAGGATTGCCTGAGCCCATGGGTTCGAGACCAGCCCTGGCAACTTGGTGAGACCTCATCTCAACAATAAATCAAAAAATTAGCTGGGCATCGTGGCACCTGCCTATAGTTCCAGCTACTTGGAAGACTGAGGTGGAAGGATTGCCTGGGTAGATGCTACTGCACTCTAGCCTGAGCAACAGAGTGAGACTCTAACGCAAAAAATATATATACATAGTTCTGACACTAGGCCCCATGGCTGAAGCCTGTAATCCCAGCATTTTGGGAGGCCGAGGCGTGGCCAAGAGTTCAAGTCCAGCCTGGGCCACAGGGCAAGACCCCTGTCTCTACAATAAATCCCAATAAAAGAATCGGCCGGTGTGGTGGCGTGCCTGAGTCCCAGCCACTCGAGAGTAGAGTGCCGGCTTTCCTGGGCACCTCGGGGATGGTGTGGCCGGGTTCTCTCTGGGACAATGCACTCCCCTCTCCCTGCACCTTCCCAGTCACGGGGCAGCCAGAGAAGGGACGGTGCCCTGGAGCGACCGTTGCCACATAAACTCAGCCGGGTGTGGATGCGACATTACAGGACCAAGGCGCCCGCAGGAGCCTGGCTCCTGCGCCGGTACCTGGGTGACCGTCCGGGCAGAGGAGTGAGGAGCCCGGAGCCAGGGCACGACCCGGCACTGCAGACTCCCAGGCCTGGACCAGGCGGACCGTGAAGGGCCCCGCCCCCAGGTCCCAGCTTCTCCAGGGGGGGAACAGGACCCAACGTGATGTGAGTGGGGCCCTGTCCCCCAGATTATCCCCCCTGTGTCGTGGCCCCTCTGTCTACCTGATATCATGGGCGAACTGCTTGGAGCTTTCTCTTGTGATTGTGTGAGGGCCCCATTGTCTCGGGTCTGCGGCGGTGATTCACACAGGCCCCTGGGAATGCTGGGAGGGTGGGCCCAGGCCCCAGCATTCAGCAGCCACTCGGCTACCGTCTTGGGGGGTGAGAGGGGAGGGTTTCAGCAGAACGACCTGGTGGTATGCAGGGGCCTCAGCTCAGGCAAAGACCCCTGAACCTCTGGGAGTCAGGAAAATCCCAGAGGGAAGCCCTGAGGAAGACACGATGCGGAGTATTTGGGAAGCTCTGCCTGTCCTCGGGGTGGGTGTCACAGGATTCTGTCACAGATGGCTGCCTGGGGCATAGAGGGACAGCCCCTCCCTCCCTCCTGAAGGGCATAGGGTGGATAACTCTTTCTAGCTTCCAGGCCTGGGGGCATACGGGTGCCCATAGGGGTGGGGTCAGGTTATTCCCTTGGGCTGAGAAATGGCCCTGGCTCATGCCCCTTCCGAGCAAGCCTTTTCTGTAAAGGACCAGAGAGGAATATGAAAATACATTCTCGCTCTGGGAGGCTGAGGTGAGTGGATTGCCTGAGCCTGAGGGTTCGAGACCCGCCCGGGTGGAGTGAGACTCTGACTCAGAAAAAAAAAAGAAAAGAAATAAAAAGAAAATACATTCTGTCTTTCTGTCACTGAGGAAGCAGCCTCAGACACTATGTCAATGGATGGTTGCTGACTGCGATCCAGCAAAACTTTATGGGCTCCAGAATTTGAATTTTTTTTTTTTTTTTT
>NW_007074666.1:1588-5087 GCF_000164805.1 Carlito syrichta | reverse complement strand
TCCACTCACCTCAGCCTCCCAAAGGCGCGGGATGATAGGCTGAGCCACCGAGCCCGGCTTAGAATTTGAATTGAATATAATTTTTTTTTTGAGATGGAGTAGCACTCTGTTACCCAGGCTGGAGGGCAGTGGCACGCTCATGGCCACCACAGGCTTAACCCGCTGGGCTCAGGTGCTCGTTCTGCCTCAGCCTCCCAAGTCGCTGAAACCACAGGCGTGCGCCCCCTCCGAAACCACAGGCGTGCGCCCCCCTCCCGGCTAATTTTTTGATTAATTGTAGAGACGAAGTCTCGCCCAGTTGCCCAGGTAGGTCTCGAACCCTTGGGCTCAGGCAATCCTCTCGCCTCTACCTCCCAAAGTGCTGGGATGACAGGCGTGAGCCACTGCGCCCGGCCATTAATGTAACTTTCGTGTGTGACAGAACATTATTATTCTTTTGAGGTTCTTTTCTTTTTTTAGAGACAGACTCTCACTCCGCCTCCCAGGCTGCTGGTGCAATCATAGCTCGCCGCATCCTCGACCTCCTGAGCTCAAAGCATCCTTCCCCTCGGTCTCTCAAAGTGCTGGGGTGACAGGCGTGTGCCCCATCCTTGGCCTGATTTGTTTTTCGACACTTTAAACATGTAACAACAACATCGTTGGCTCCAGGGCTGTCCAGAAACGCGCTTTGTGGACCCCTAGGGAACCCCTCTGCTGTGGAAGGCTGGCCTTGAAGATTTGAGTCTGTCGGTCTTCTGATAATTTCTTTTTTTTTTTTGAGTCGGAGTCTCACTCTGTCGCCCAGACTGGAGGGCAGCGGCCGCTCCCGGCCCCCGCAGCCTCGACCCCCTGGGCGCCGGCGATCCTTCTGCCTCAGCCTTCCGAGGAGCTGGAACGACAGGCGCGCGCCACCACGCCCGGCTCATTTTTTGATTGATTGTAGAGATGAGGTCTTGCCAAGTTGCCCAGGCGGGTCTCGAACCCGTGGGCTCAGGCCATCCACTCACCTCAGCCTCCCAAAGGCGCGGGATGACAGGCTGAGCCACCGAGCCGGCTATAATTTCATTTTTCAAACGTGTCATTCTAAAACAAACAACAGCCTAGGGGTTAAGGGCGGAAGAATCGTGTCAGGGGCTGGCTCAGGGGTCTCGGGCAGACAGATGGCAGCTTCACCAGAGAGGCAGGAATGTCGGGCCTGTGGCATCCGTGAGATTATCCCAGGAAGACCCGGTCTAGCGCGCCCTCCAGGGACGTTCCTGGTCTTCTCCCCCCTCCACAAGGTGCGAGACGGCTGTGCAGAGGTGGACGGCCAGGCTTGTCCCGCCATCCAGCGAGCTGCACAGCAGAGGGACCCCTTTATGGAGGAGGCCCAGAGACGCCTGGGCGCTTGCCCAAGGCTCCCAGCAAGCAGTCCGTGGTAGGAGAGAGCCGTGGGGCTTGTTTCTCCACGCAGTGCCTCTGCGGGGACCTTAAACCCACTTGATCAAGGAGCTCGCTAAGGGGATTAACGTCCTCATCGGCGTCTTTCCCAGGAGCGCTCCGGCTCTTGTGACTCCTCCTCGCTGTGTCTCCGATTCCCGGGGAGCCCCACGCCCTCTGGGGACCTCGAGGCCGGGAGTCAGACCTCCATCCGCGTGGGACGCATCGGGCTGCGGGTGTCCTGGGAGCGTCTTTGGGGCAGCACGGAGCTCTGGCACGGTAGCCCGGCCTAGCGACGGGCATCAGGGCGTCCCTTGAGGGAGCGCCTCTGGGGTTTCTGGTCTCTGCAGGGCCCGCGGAGTAGGCTCTGGAAGGTTCTGGAAGTCGGGATTCTGAGTGGCTGCTTTTGAAGGATGGACTTCTCGGGGTCTCGTGAAACAAATCCTGGAGGTGAGCTCCTACCCGTCTGATGGGCGGGCTTCCCCTCTGTGGCGGGGAGGTGGCAGGGCCGTCATTGGTTGCGTGTCACTAAGGTCAGCACGCGGCGATGGGCCCCCCCTGACCGTGGGGAGTGGGAGGAGGCCCGTCCTCGACTGGGGAGACCCCAGGAGACACAGCTCGGACAAGGCGACAGTGGCTGGATCAGAGGGCCCGTGGCCCCTGCGATCCAGGGCTGGCAGGGAGGGTGAGCCGGGCTGGGGTTTTCTGTGTCCCCCTGTGCTCTCCTGACATCTGTTCGTGAGACAAGGCGGGACACGGCCTGCCTCTGTCCTGCCTGTAACCGGAACAAGTCTCCCTCCTGGTTCCCCGAGAATAGCTGTCCCTGCCCCTGGCAGGCGGCGAGAACGCAGACCATGGGAACCCGGCCCCATGGGCGGCTGGGAGGACGGGGGATGTCAGGGGGAAGGAGGGAAGAAGGTGGCAGTAGGTGGGACCACCTGTCCCTGGTTTGCCCAAGACACAGGCATCCTGGGGCTCGGGACTTTCGGGGCTAAAACCAGAGAAGTGTCCGGCAAACTGGGAGGAACGGGTCATCCCAGGTCAGAGTCACGCCGCCTGGAAACGGAGTCGAGGGGCCGGGTCATCGGTGGCAGCCTAAGGGGTGAGCCATGTGCACCCTCAGACCCGATGGCCCCTCCCTCGTCGGTGCTCCAGAGCCTCTGCTGTGTCCGCCAAAGACCCCTGTGTCCCCAAGGGTCTGTGAGGGCGGAAGCCTCTTGCTCTCGGGGCCAGCCCCCGCCAGCCTCGGGCCACAGAGCGTGTGAACAAATGAAGCTGGGGCGTCTCTGCCTTCATTTCTTCCAGGCGGGGACAACTGACTTGGATGCGAGTCCACACTCTGCTGTCCGGCGTGACGGGTCTGCCTCCCACGCGTGTTCCCTTCTGCGGCCGCCTCCCCTCTGTTCCCCACAAGGAGCGTTTCCTCCCGGGCCTGAGCCCTGCCTCTTCCCGGCTGGCTTTCTTCGTTTGTGTCCCCTTCCCCCCCTGCCCCAGGGGGTCCTCGGGGGACGCCTCCAACCCCGGGCGTCCTCTGCCGTGGGTCGGCCCTGCCAAGGTGCCTTGAGAGAGCAGAGGCTGCTGACCCGCAGACAGACAGGCGTCTATTCCTCGCCAGCTCCTGGCCGTGTGTGTCGGGCCCGGGCCTGGGCAGTGGGCTGGCGGCTTTTGCGCGGTGGGAGCTCGCGTTCCAGAAGGATCTAGAATCATCTAGAGTCCACAAGCAAGCCGAGGCGTTAACAGGGGCGTGTCAGCCGGTCGCGTGTGCTCTGAGGACATTTCAGCCCAGGGTGGCGTCCCGGACCCCCCTGGGATGGAGCGTTGCCCACCTGGGGGCACCCATTCTATGGCGGCCGGAAGACGGCGTCGTCCCGGGTGGTGACGGGGCCACTGTTCACGTAGCCAGTTGGGGACAGTGGCGTTTGCCTGTTATGCGAAGTGTGCCGACCTGCAGGCCCTTAAGGAAATCCACGGAGGCCGGCCTTGTCCAGGGGAGGGGACTGCATTTTGGAAGTCAGATGAGGCTGGGCGCCTGGCGTGGGAACGCGTGGCTCCCCGGGCCCCCGCCCCTGGCCGGAGTACAGAGCACCGGCCTTACGGGCTG
>NW_007074666.1:0-1245 GCF_000164805.1 Carlito syrichta | reverse complement strand
GAGCCGTGGCAGCCGCAGGCGGGGACCGCGGGGAGAGCCCACGTTCCTGCAGCAGCCGTGGCTTTAAAGTGGCCTCACAGGGGCCGGCCGCCCTGCGGGCTCTTTGAAGGGGTTCAGGGGGCAGCTGGGCCTGGTTTGCTTCCAAGCCTGCACTCCTCGGCGGGGCATTGTTCTCTGGTCTGACGGGGAGCTCAGCCCCGACACCGGCCACGCTGGGAGGCAGGAAGACAGTCCCAGAGGGCCGCGGGCAGCCGCCGGTGCTGAGGTCTGCGGGCGCAGGAGGGCACCTCGGAGTCTGGAAGGTGGCCACTCACCCCTGGGGCAACCCCTTCCGGTTGTGAGACAAAGGTCAGTCCCCAGACCGGCGCCTTGAGCATAAGCCTGGCATCTGGGAGCCCTGGCCAGAGCAGGCCCGTGCTAATTATAATCCGCACAGCCGGCTAACGATCGACCTTGGACTCCCGGAGGTGAAGGCTCCGGGAAGGAGGTCTCGGGTGCCCAAGTCTCAGAGAGGACACAGGAATTAGTGACGCAGAAAACGCTCTTCCAGGTGCTCAGTGGACAACACCCTGCAGCCCCTGCAGATGGGGACGGGCCAACGCCCGTCTGAGGGACTAGTGGGGAGAGCAAGGTGGCAGGATTAATGACTGTGTGACCTTGGGAAGGTTCCTGGACTACTCTGAACCCCGTCTCTTCTTTGTCTCTAAAAAAGAAGCTCATCATTCTTAGTTAACAGTGGATGGGAGGACGCAGTGAGCCGGCGTGTACAAACACCGAACACATGGCCTGACGCCTGGCAGGCACTTAGTAATGTTAGTTTCCAGTCCTCCGGCCCCTGAGAAATCCAGGAAGGCTTCCTGGAGGCAGCAATGCCAGAGCTGATGGGTGAATATACCCAGGGACAGAGGGACCCGCATGGGCAAAGACCGAGGGGACAAACCTCGTGATGTGTGTAGGAAGCCACAGGTCGCTCCTGCTGCCAGCAGAGGAGGCAGAAAGTAAGGAGGCTGCGGTTGCAGAGATGGAGAGAGGACTTTGTCCCACGGAGCACCTTGGCTTTCTTGGGCGGGGGCTGGGAGGGTTAAGTCAGAAAGGCCCTCGACCCTGGGCCTTAATTTATTTATTTATTTTGGAGTCGGAGTCTCACTCTGTCGCCCAGACTGGAGTGCAACGGCCCCTCCCGGCCACCGCAGCCGCGACCTGCCGGGCTCCGGCGATCTTCCCGCCTCCGCCTTCCCAGTAGCC
>NW_007074665.1:0-919 GCF_000164805.1 Carlito syrichta | reverse complement strand
TTTTTTTTTTTGAGTTGGAGTCTCACTCTGTCACCCAGACTGGAGTGCAGTGGCATACCCCATTGCAATGGCCACCACAAGCTTGACCTGCTGGGCTCAGGTGATCCTTCTGCCTGATCCTTCCAAGTAGCTGGAATTACAGGCTTGAGCACCATGCCTACTAATTTTTTGATTTATTGTAGAGATGAGTTCTCGTCAAGTTGCCTGGGCTGGTCTCAATCCCATGTACTCAGGCAATCCTCTCACCTTGGCCTCCCAAAGTGCTGGGATTATAGCCATGAGCCATCGCGCCTGGCCAATTTGTTTTATTATTTTGAAGAGATGGGATCTCATTATATTGCCTAGGCTAGTCACAAATTTTGGTTTCAAGAAATCCTCCTTCCTTGCCTCCCAAATTGATGGGATTAAAGGCATGAGCCCCCATGCTCCATTACTGATCTATTCTTATCTTCAAATTGCAATTCTCTGAGTTACTTTTGACAAAATGTTTGTTGTAGCATAATTCAGTACGCATTGACTCATCTCAGCCTTGAGAATAGATTTTTTTAATGTACCTGGCCCACTTAATTTCTTGCACATACATAGTTGGAGAGCATCACTTCATTCCTGAACTCATTACTGAACTAGGTAGGTTAGCATAAGATGGATAAACATCAGTAACAATAGAGAATGTTCCAAAATTTTTGTACTATCATTGGTAAGTCTAATTGGGTTGTTGGTGTGTGTTTACATGGTACAGAGAGAAACAACTTCACTCAGTTTTGAGGATTGATTAAAGATATGTAAAATACTTTGTTAGATATTGGGGTAACTTTAAGAATCTAAGGTCTCACCAAGTTGCCCAGGCTGGTCTTGAACCTGTGGACTCAGGCAGTCCTCTCACCTCAACCTCCCAAAGTGCTGGGATTATAGGTGTAAG
>NW_007074664.1:515801-543497 GCF_000164805.1 Carlito syrichta | reverse complement strand
ATCATTCATCCTTCCTTCCACCCATCCATCCATCTATCCATCCATCATCCATCCTTCTTTCAATCCATCCATCCATCCATCCAAACACCAGAACCACTTTGAAGGCTAACTGTGCCATATAGTGGATAGAGACACTGATCCCATTTAACTGATGGCACTCCAAATTTGGGATAGGAATTAAAAATTATTGAGCAATTATTCTGTGCTGGGTGTTATCTGGAAGCTTTAGATACATTATCCCATTCAGTTCTAATGACAGCTCTAAGAGCTATAAAGAATAGTATTTAGAAAAGTATAATAGCTGCAATTTGCTGTTATTCTGTATTAGCCACTGTGCTAAGTCCCTTGTATGAATTATCTCATTTAATGTCCCAGCAGTTTGGAGTAGAAGTGACTCTTATTTCCCAGATATTTCCATTATTGCTCAGATTCAGAGAGCTTAAGCTTCTTGCCCAAGGTCACACAGCACATTAGATGTCAAGGCAGGTTTCATGCTCCCGACTTCAGAATTCCAGGTTGTGCCTTCTGTAAACTGGTCTCCTCTTGGAGGGAGGCACACTGGTGCCCAGTCTCACTAGGCAATCATGGGAGGAAGAGAGACAAATGTTTTCTCTCACTTTTTCACCCGGGCAGGAGGGGACACCAGTCTCTCACTTTTTTACCCGGGCTGGGAGGGCTCTAATGGCTTCCGTCCATGAACACATAGTTGTCAGGCTTCTGTGAGTCTCTGGACCCCAGAGCAGTGGGGGACCCCAGCAGGGAGGTGTGGCATGGTTACAGCCAAGCTTGGTGAAGGAGGAAGGGGCACCTCTGTGGTGCAATTCCTCTGTTCTGCAGGTCCAGAGGGAATGTATGTGGCAGACAGAGGCTCCCGGCGGGTGGGAAAGCTCCTAAGGCTTCCCTGCTCTCAGGGGAAGATGCCGTCAGCATCCTTCCTCCTCGTGCGGTTCTGGAGTGACACCACTGGAAGAGGAGCCGCGGGAGAATCCCACGGTCTTTATCCCTTTTGTGTAATCCTTCCTTCATGTCTTTCTCACTGCTCTTGAGCAATGTCTCTAGCTCATGCCCTGGGAATACCAAGATGAACCGCGTGGATTCTGGCCCCAAGGAGCTGACAGTCTAGTGGGGAGGACGGACATCACCAAAGACTGACACAAATAAAGGTGTGTTTAGCAGCTGGGTTGAGTTCTACGTCAGGAAGTCAAGGCCTCTGGGAGAGCCTGTGGCGGGGGGGGGCTGACCTTGTTCAGAGACTGGCCAGGAAGAGCTTTCCCGAGGGAGTAGCATTTGCACGCAGGAACAAAGGATGACCAGGCAAAAGGGCATTTCACTCCTTGAAGCCTCAATTTCCTTCTCTGTAAAATGAGAAAATAGGAACACCAACGTTCCAGGATATTTGTGAGGATGACATGAGATGACACAGGCACACGCGTGTAACATGGAGCCTGGTGTCCAACACCAAGTTTGGGACACATTCTCTTGATGTGAAGGCCCATCCTTAACTGAGTCACGGCCAACCAAGGGGCAAAGAAGAATGGAAGCCCACAGACAAAACACTGTCATGGTGAAGCACACAGAAGGGGGAGGACCTTACTCTGCTGCGTGTGTGTGTGTGTGTGTGTGTGTGTGTGTGTGTGTGTGTGTGTGCTGAAGAAAGTTGCACAGGGAAGCTAGTGGCTAGGCCCAGTTCTGAATGGTAAATAGGAGTTTACTAAAGAATGGGGGAAGGAAGGGTGTTGGAGGCAGAAGGAACAGTAGGTGCAAAGTAATACAAATATGAAAATGAGTATTATCCACTTATTGGATGCCTGGAGAAACTCAATTGGGCACAAGGAGCAGACCCCACACAAAGCAACCTGTAATAACGCAGCACTATTACTCCAACAACAAAAGCAATGAGTGGCCACAGCAGCAATACCACCAACATCCACTGAGAGAGCCCTCCTTGCCAGCACCGTATGTGAATGGGCTTCACTTGACATGCTGGAAATAAATCTCGCTCCTTCTGCTCTGGGGTGCATGGAGGAACTCATGCCCGACATTGTGTGGGCTACTTGCATGGGCTAGGAGTTGAGGACGGACCTCAGGAGTCATGCTCTCAGTTTCTGAAAGGCTATCCTGAGCAACATAAGTGGGCTAGACAAGTTCGTTTGTTCTTTTTTTCACTTCTAGGGGGCCAAGTGGGGACGGAAGTATGTAGGAGGTAAGTTTAGCTCAGTCCAGAGTCTTCCATGGGGAGCACTTGTAGGTAGATAGTTCTCTTTGTGGCATAGTCAAGTGTCACCCGGCTAGTTTCTCATTGGGGATGTTTGAGAGTGGTCAGAGCAGCGTCAGAGAAAGGGAAGTGCAGGGAATTGGACTGGGAGACCCCTCAGAGCCCCTTAAGTTCCAAGATGCCGTAGTTTGAGGAAGGCAGGAATGATCCCCTTCTAGAAAGGTCTTCACAGCAGTAGGCATTGCTGTCATCTTGGCTGTGTCAGTCTCCAGGAGGCTTGACTGTGATTTGCATAACTGCAAGGGGATGGAGACCTTGACCTCCCCAGTTCTTTTTTGGCCCCAAGGATCATTCTGGTCTCTGCTCGTGACCTTCTTTAAAACTGTAGCCTGAGCCACCTCTATCTTTCTCCCAAGCTATTGCAACAGCGTCCTGGTGGGTTCCCTAGTATTCCTTTTCATACTACGTCCCTAAACTCCACACAACAGCAAGAGCCATCAATGAAATGAGAAGTCAGATCTATTTGCACCCTACAGTTCTACTGGCTTTCTCATTCCACTTCCCCTTGCCTAATGTGCACAAACCAGCCTCCTTCCTCTCTGACTCACAAACACGCAGGGCTTTCACATGTTCCTCTGTCTGTGCTCTCTTCTCCTAGCACTTTGCAAGGTCAGTTCCTTCTCATCATCCAATTTCCAGCTCAGCTATCACCCAGAGATGACTGGGTGTCATGGTTCATGCCTTTAATCTGAGCACTTTGGGAGGCCAAGGTAGGAAGATCACTTGAGGACAGGAGTTTGAGACCAGCCTAGGCAACATAGCAAGACCTAAAAAAAAAAAAAAATAGCCAGGCATGGTGGCACGTGCCTGTAGTTCCAGCTACTTGGGAGGCTGAGGCAGAAGGATCACCTGAGCCTAGGGTGTTGAGGCTGGGGTGAGCTCTGATTGTGCCACCGCACTGGGTGACAGAGTAAGACTCCAACCCAAAACAAAACAAAACAACACCATCACTCAGAGAGGCTCCACTAACCACTCCCCAGTCACTCCATCCCAACTGCCTTTTAATTTTCCTTTTAGCATGATGACTCTGGAATTCTATTCTGCTTGTTGATGTGTGTGGTGTTCCTCCCCTACCCTTGAGAGCAGGGACTTGGTTTCTTGCTCACTACTAGTGTATCTCTAGTGCTGAGGAGAGAGGCTGGGACATCGTCGGTCCTTACAAGTGTGTGCTGACTACATGAGTACTTGCATGTGGACAGCTGGCTATATGTGGAATATCACATGTTTCATAAGAATTTCTTTGACAATACACCCTCCACTATTGAATTTCCCATGTTAGGCTTGCAAAACAAGAGCAGGGCAGGCTATCACTGCCTTGGTTCTTTCTACTCACAGCAGCATTCCTTTACCTCCAAAATATTTGTGGGAGCCCAAAGTAGGTGAATTACGTTAAATTAAAGATTAAAATTGGGAACACCTGTTTATCGAAGATACCATTAAGAGAGTGAAAAGGAGCCAGGCATGATGGCTCATGCCTATGGACACAGCCACCTGGGAGGCTGAGGTGGGAGGATCACTTGAGCCCAGGGATTCGCGGTTGCAGTGAGCTATGATTGTGTCACTGCACTGCTGCCTGGGTGACAGAGGGAGACCCTGTCTCTAAAAATATATAATACATACATAAAAGAGAGTGAAAAAGTATAAAGCAGAGTGAGAGAAGATATTTGAAATTCACAGACTTGAAAACTAACTCATATCAAGATTATGTAGAGGATTCTCACAGTCAACATGAAAAGGCAGACAACCCTGAAAAAAATGGGCAAAAGTTTTGAACAGGCACTTCACCAAAATTGATATCTAAACGACTAATAAACATATGTGTTCAGTTTCAGGAGTCAACAGAAAAATGCATATTAAAATCTACATGATACTACTGCACATACAACATCATGGTTAAAATATTTTAAAAATCTAGGCAATATCAAGTGTTGGTGAGAATGAAGGGTCACTTGAACATTGTACACTGCTGGTGGGAGATTAAATGGATGCAGCTGTTTGGGAAGTCTGTTTGCCAGTGTCTACTGGAGCCAAACTCATGCATATACTATGATCCAACAATTCCACTTCTTGGTCTGAATCCAGCAGAAATATATACATATGTGCACCAAGAGACTTGTAAAATAAAGTTTATAGCTGTATTCTTTGTAATAGTCCCAACTAGAAATAACCCCAGTGCTCACCAATGGCATGGCTAAATAAATTGGGATACATTCACACAGTCGAAAACCAAGCACCAATGAAAGTCAAAAAACTGCAGATACATATTCAGATCTAGATGAATTCACAAACAAAATTTTGAGTACAAGAAGCCAGGCACAAAATAATACTTGCCATGTGAGTCTACCTCAAGTTCAGAAGCTGGACAAACTAACCTGTGTGTTGGAAGTTAGGATGGTGGTTACATTTGGGGTGGGGTAGTGACTTGGGGGAAACTTCTGGGGGTTTGGGCTAGAGTTGAGGCTGGGAATGTTGGATGTCTTGAGTTCTTTGCTGGTTACACAGTTGTGCTTGGTTTGGAAGAATTCATTGAGCAGTACACGTAGAACTTGTAAACCTTTCTCCATGTATGTTATACGTTAACTAAATTTATTTAAAAACATTGGTAGGGTCCTGCTGCATGCAAACTGGGCTTGAATCTGGAGAGCCGTCGGGATCGAGAGAGAAAGAGAGTAAGAGACCCTGCCATCAAGGAGCAGCCTTCATCTAGTGGATGCCATGCTGGGCGTCCTCAGCTTAGAGACCTCATTTCCCTTATCTGTAAATGGAGACTCCTAATTCCTTCCCCTCATCAAGCCCAGCTGGTGCATTCCCTCTTCACTGCTCCCTTCTTCCTCCAAGAGACAGGCTCTTCTCACCATATCCCTCTTTGTTTATTTCCCCCCAGAGCTACCTTTCAAATTCTGGCCCTTCAGAAAGGCAAGGCAAGGAGGGGCCCCAGCCTCCACCTCCCGAGTCCCATGGCCCTCCTCCTGAGATCTGTAGGGGGAGCATGAAATATTTAAAAGCTCAAATTGAAATCCTGTTAGCACCAAGTCTCGTAAAGCCAAGTCCTCCAGCTCCAGAACATCAGTATGTGTTTGCCGGTGTCATTTAGGGACCCCGGCTTTCCAAACCATTGACTGAACCTTTCTGTCAATCCAACACTTTTAGGGTAATTTAACTTAATAATACCTTTGTCGGCACCGGCGCCTGTATCTGAAGGGTGATTACCATAGAAGTTATTTTAGGTTGTTTAATGGAATGTAGTAAATTCTCAATTGACAGGGCAGATCCTCAGAATGGCTTTTCAAAGTGTTTACCTTTCAAAGCTTCCCCCCTCACTTTACCAAACTTACTACTTTGAGCCAGTGAAGACTTCATAAATTATTAGCAATTGTTCTCCCCCCTGTGTTCACATGCATCATTAATTCTTTGTAAAAAGTTCAAACTGTCCAGGGCTTAATTGTTATCACTTGGAGAATGGCTGGAAATGGATGCGGGCTCTATTATTTCTGTCAGAAATTTTGACTTATTGCACTTGATATTTTACCCATCACATTGTATCCTCAGTACAGGAGAGAGAAAAAGAGCAGAGGGGGAAAAAAGGAACATAAATGCTTTTCCTTGAAACAAAAAAGTAGTAATAACACGTATATTTCTAGGGAGAAAAGTCAAGAATCCAGCTGACAAAATAATAGTTCCAATCCCCCAAAGAGAGAGGGGGAGGGCAGCATTTGGGGGGAAATTTTAAAGGGAAAACTGCGAATTTTATTGGCTCAGATTGTATTTTTATCCTGAGTTTTGAAGGCTCTATAGTTTTAGGAGTCTAATGTTTCATGATTCTGAGATATTGCAATTCTATGAGTCCAAGTTCCCAAGGTAATTGATTCTAGGATAAATTAATCCCACAGTCCAATATTCAGGACTACTAAGAAGCAGAGTATGTTAGAATTAGAAGGACATTGACAGTGATTGCAGAAATAACTAAAATTTGTTGAGCACTTACTATATGCAGACACGTTGCTAAATGCTTCACGCATCACCTAACTTAAACATCACTCTAAAACAGGTACTACTATGAACCTCTTTTCACAACTGGGAAAACTGAGGCACTGGGAGGTTGAGCAACTTGGGAAACACAGCTGGTACAAAGCAGAGTTCAGCTTGAACTCCAGGCCCCCTGTGTGGAGAGCTTAAGTATATTGTGTCCCACCTCAAGACACTGCTCTTTACCCCACCTGGCATGCTGTGGATCTGTGCACGGAAGCTCAAGTGGCTACAGTGGCATGTGAGTTTACTGTCAGACCACTTTCTAGGTGACCCAGTGCTGGCCTGTCTCTAGCTTTTGTCAACAGTGAATATCAGTCTAGCAGCTCTTCCTCTCCCATTCATCCTACAAGGTCACCACCTCCAAGAAGCCTTCAGCCCTGCCCAGCCATGACTGGAAGTGATTGCTCCCTCCTTCAAGTCTTCACAACAGTTGGTATTGGGAGAGGGATGGTGAGGCAGTCTGGTAGGCTGGACAGAAAGCAAGGACTATGGAGTCAGAAGCACTTGGATTGGAATCTTGCTTCTGCCCCTAAATCAATATGCTGAGCTTATTATCATATGTTAAATGATGAGGCACATCATTTAAGCCTCAGTTTTCTCATCTGTAAAATGAGTGGAACAACCTCTGCCTCACATGACTATTGTGAAGATGAAGGGAGGTGCTCACAAGGAGCTTAGTACACTGCCTCGTTAGAGTTGATCTCAATAAATGTTGGCTGTTGTTCTCTCTTGTTTTATCATCATCTGTGAGTGTGCCCTATCTCGCCTACTGAGAGCTTAGTGGATTGGAGTGTGAAGATCAATATCCTTTTTTTATCCTAGTAAGATTTAGAAATTTCTTTGCCAAATAATTCTAGTCAATAGTACATTAAAATATATATTTAAAAATTTTATTTTTAATTGATGAGTGTTAATTGTATATATTTATGGGATACAATGGGATGTTTAGATACATGTTTTCAATGTGAAATGATTAAATAGGGCTAGTTAACCAACCTATCACCTCATATACTTATCTTTTTTTGGTAGTGAAATCATTTAAACTCTAGTTTTTTAAAAGCAATTTTGAAATATGCAACACATTATTATTTACTATAGTAAATAGTAATGTACAACACATTATTATTTACTATGGTCATCATTCTGTACAATAGATTACTTATTCCTTCTGCCTAACTAACTGCCTTTGATTGACATCTCCGCTTTCCCCACCCATCTTCTTCCCCCAGCCTCTGGTAATCATCATTCTACACTCTTTTATGAGTTCAGTTTATTTATTTTTTCGATTCCGCATGTAACTGAGATCATGCAGTATTTGCTTTTCTATTCCTGAGTCCTTTCACTTGGCATAATGTCCTTCAGATTCATCCATGTTGTCACAAAGGACAGGATTTCCCCCCCTTAGAGGCTGAATAATATTCCACTGTATATATATATATATACACACCACATTTTCTTTATTCATCTGATGTTGGACACCTGGGTTGTTTCCATATCTTGGTTATTGTGAAGTTAATGCACCAGGGAACATGGGCGTGTGGATGTCTCTTCAGCATGATGATTTCAATTATGATGGATCATAGGGTAATTGGTGGCGCATATGGTAATTCCATTTTTAGTGTTCTCAGAAACCTTCATATTGTTTTCCATAATGACTATATTAATTTACATTCTTACCAACAGTGTATAACCTCGCCAACACTTGTTTATCTTTCCTTCTATTGATAATAGTCATTTTAACAGGTGTGAGGTGATATTTTATTGTGGCTTTAATTTGCATGTCCTTGATGATTAGTGATGTTCAGCATTGTTTTTTCATCTATCTGTTGGCCAATAAATGCATACATCTTCTTTTAAAAGAATCTATTTATATCCTTTGCTAATTTTTTGATTGAGTTATTTTCTTACTATTGAGTTGCCTGACATATATTTTGGATATTAGCTCCTTATCAGATGTATGGTTTGCAAATATTTTCTCTTAGTCTGTGGATTGTCTTTTCTCTCTTCTCTTGTTTCCTTTGCTGTGCAGACACTTTTTAGTTGGATGCAGTTCCATTCATTGTTTTTGCTTTTTGTTGCCTGTGGTTTTGGGGTCATATCCAAAAAATTTTTTCCCTGACCAATGTTGTGGAGAATTTCTCCAATATTTTCTTCTAGCAGTTTTACAGCTTAGGTCTTATGTTAAGTCCTTAATCCATCTTCAGTGGATTTTTGTATATGGCTGAGATAGGGCCTAATTTCATTCTTCTGCTTGTTGATACTCAGTTTTCCCAACACCATTTACTGTTGAGACTGTCATTTTTCATTGTGTGTTCTTGGCACTTTTGTTGCAACTCAGTTGACATTAAATGTGTGAGTTATTTCTGGCCTCTCTATCCTGCTTCAGTGGTCTATATAACTGTTTTTATACCAGTACCATGATTACTGTAGCTTTAAAAGTGATTTTGAAGTCAGGAAGTGTGAGGCCTCCAGCTTTGTTCTTTTTGCTCAAGATTGCTTTGGCTCTTTGAGGTCTTTCATGGTTCCATACAAATTTTAAAATTATTTTTTCTATTGCTGTGAAAAATGACATTGGAATTTTGATCGGGATTGCATTGAATCTGTATATCACTTTGGGCATCATGGGCATTTTAACAACATTAATTCTTTTAATCCATAAACACGGAATATGCTTCCTTTTCTAGTCATGTGCTGCATAAGGACATTTCAGTCAGTTGACGAAAGACTGCATATATGACTGGTCTCATAAAATTAAGAAGGAGCTGGGAAAAACTCCTAGTGCTTAGTGATAGCCTGATGATTCTGACCTTGTATAGGCATTGTGGATGTGTGTGTTTGTGTCTCAGCTTTTAACAAAAAGCTTAAAAAGTAAAAATCAAATGATTAGATAAAAGCTTATAGAAGAAGAAAATAAAGAAAATATTTTTGTACAGCTGCAGGATGTGTTTGTTTTAAGCCGTCTTATTACAAAAGATTCAAAGAGTTAAAAAAATTAAAATTTTATAAAGTAAAAATGTTACAGTAACCTAGGGTTAATTTATTATTGAAGAAAAGTATTTTTAATACATATAGAGCAGCCTAAGCATACAGTGTTTATAAAGTCTACAGTAGCATGCAGTAATATCCTAGGCCTTCACAATCACTCACCACGCACTCTCTGACTGACCCAGAACAACTTCTAGTTCTGCAAGCTCCATTGCTGGTAAATGTCCTAAACTGGGGTGTCATTTTTTAAACTTTTACATTGCATTTTTACTCTGCCTTTTCTATGTTTAAACATGTTTATATATGTAAATACTTTCCATTGTGTTATAATTACCTAGAGTATTTAGTACAGTCACATGCTGTAGAGGTTTGTAGCCTAGGGGCAATAGGCTATTTCATAGAGCCTAGGTGTGTTGCAGGCTATGCCAGCCAGGTTTGTGTAAGTGTACTCTGTAATGTTTGCACAAAGATTAAATCGCAAGACACAGTTCTCAGGATGTATCCTCTTAAGTGACACATGATTGTATTTGTGTTATCTACATTTTCTCGTTAATGTTTGATCATTTTCACCATGTAAATCTTTCACCTTCTTGGCCAAATTTACTCCTAAATATTTTATTTTTGATGCTATTAAGAAGGAAATTGATTTCTTAATTGTATTATTATTGATATTATTGCAAACAATGCTACTTATTTTTACCCTTCAACTTTACTGAGTTTGTTTAACAGCTCTAACAGTTTTTTGGTGGAGTTGTTAGGGGTTTCTATATATAAAACTATTTCATTTCTTCCTTTCCTTTTTGGATGCTTTCTATTTCTTTTTTCTTGTCTAATTGCTCTGGCTAGGATTTGCAGGGCTATGTTGAATAGAAGTGTTGAGAGGGGTGTCCTTGTCTTGTTACTGATCTTAGCGAACAAGACTTCAACTTTTCACTGTTGAGTATGATGTTAGTTGAAGGCTTTTCATCTATGGCCTTTATTGTGTTAAGGTACATTCTATGTATGCCTAATTTATTGAAAGTTTTTTATTTTGAAAGAATATTGGACTTGGATGGACTCAGAGGCTATAATACTGAGTGATCTATCACAGAAACAAAGAACTAGGTATCACATGTTCTCACTCATGAACGGACCTTGAACAACTATCATAATATTATAAGAAAGGGATTGTAGTGGGAAACTGCCAGGGGAGGGGGGACACACCTCATCAGAAAGGGCACCTGCATAATGAACATTTGTATACCTAACCCTGAAATGTACCACACATATTTAAAATAAAAAAATTTTAAAAATAATGTTGAATTTTATCAAATGCTTTTTCTACATCTCTGAAAATGATCATATGATTTTTGCCTTCTATTTTATTAATATGGTGTGTCACATTTATTGACTTGTGTATGTTGAACCAAGGATTAATATCTTTTGAGCATTTACTATGGTATCAACCTCTGTGCTAAAGACCTTTCGTTTGTGACATCACTTGAAATTCATGGCCACCCTCTGAACCAGTGAATAATCTATTCTGCCAATGAGGAGACTGAGTCTCGGGGAAGTTAAACATCTTGCTCATGGTCATGGGGCTAGTGCCTAGTGGGTCTTAGATTTAAGCTTAGATAGGAAGCCTGGGTTTGTCCACTTTGCTGCATTGCCAAAAAGGGATGTCTTTCACTCTTCTGTGTCCTTCTCCAGAAGCTCAGTGAAGAATGTCTGGGAGGAGTTTCCTGGTTGGACCTTGTCTTATCTTGGATCTCAGTCAGGAAGATAGGACCATTGTCTGCATGAGTCAGGCAGGCAAGGAGCAATGTTTGTTGGGTGACTCTCATGAGTTGCTTTGATTTAATGCATCTCCTCCTGTTTGCTTCTCTCTTCTCGCCAAGTCTTCACGGTCTCCTTTCTTAGTGAGAAAGAAGGAGAGAAGGACCTGATGTCCCAATGATGGCAGGAATTTCTTCTGGATTGAGGGTTAGGTTGGTGAGAATAGTTGGACCAGGTGTCAGAATACAGAATACAGGCCCTACCATTTATATGACTCAGGGAGCACCCCTTTTCCTTTCTGGACACTGGTTTCTGCAGCTGCAAAAATGCATGCATTGAATAAACATCTCGGTGGCTTCCATATTGCCTCTGTTTCAAAGCAGTGGAACCGAATACGCCAATCAACTCATTGCCAGAAAGCTTTACACTTAAGTCAGATACAACAGGAGCTGCTATGGATGGAGAGGGAGCAGGGGTGTTGATCTCATTCCTTAGCTATTTTCTGTTTCCCAACACTTGCCATGAGCACCAGTGTTCCACAGTGCACAGTTTGTAAAGAGATAATGGTTCCCAAGAATATTTTCTCCACCCGCAATCCATGTCTCTTGTCATCCTCAACAATTCAACACAAAGTTAGAACTTCTCAGTTGAACAAAGTGAACCAGTCTCAGGACCTGGGTGTTTGAGTGCAGAGTGGGTACAGGAGTCTTGGTCATTTACTTATACCTGCGTTGGAATATGGGTCTACAATGTCCTTCAGATCACAAACCTGCCTGTGCTTCAAATCTTGTGGGTCAACTCTCAGGGTTCCTGTGTAACCACCTCTCTAGATGCTTCTCTGCTTTCTTGCTGAATTAGGAAGTGCCACTCTTAACAAAGAAAGTGAAAACATCTAGAAAATCCTAGCATATCAGAGACTGTCTGGGCTACTGGTCTACATGCTGGTATCTTGGTGGCTCTCATGGGAGGACAAGGAAGGATGGGGGCCCACTACTCCTGCTTTTACAAAGTCCCTGCACTCTGACTTCTTTTCATATGCATGTGCGCTTTTAAAAATATTTTTGCTCAGTGTTTTATTTTTGTTTATTTCACACAGAAAGCAGTAGAGACGCATCCAGTGGTGTGCTAGAGGTGGTTCCTTCTGGCTCACAAAATCTATTGTGCTCATCTGTTCCCAGCTCTGTAATCAGTGAAGTCAAGTTGATAGCTTGAACTTGGCCACGTGGGAGTATTTACATCATAAAAATTGGCCACCACTATAAATCAAGAGTTTCTTGTAGGAGAGCCGGTAGTTAAACATTTACCAGCACACCACTGGACTAATATAACAAACACTTGCATATATGCCACCCAGTTTTGACATTTTGTTATATTTATTTTATCCTTTTATTTTTCCTTCAAGAACTAAAATAATACAAAAGCAGTTGGTCCCATCTGTATTACGTTCCACAATCCCATTCATTTGCTTCCTGTTCCAGAAATATAGTCCCATCCCAAACTTGGTGTTTATCATGTTTTAAAAATATTTTTACTACATATGTGTCCATAAATAATACATGGTATTGTTTTGCATATTCTTAGATCTATATCCACGGTCTTATACCATATGTATCATTCCATAACTTTTATTTTTAAATACATTTTATGTTTTTTAAAGGTTTGTACATGTTGATATATGTAATTCTAGTTCATTCATTTTAATTTCTATATGGTGTTCCATTGTATAAATATATTAACATTAATTTATTCTTTTTTTCCATTGATGGACATGTAGGCCATTTCCAATTTTTGTACACATTTTCTGGTGCACATATGCAAGAGTTTTTAGGGTATATACTTAGAAGTAGAATTTCTAGGTGCAAGGATATGGATGTAGTAATCTCTACTAGATGTTGCCAAATTGCTCTCCATAATGGTTGTACAAATTTACACTCCCACCAGTAGTGGATGGGAATTCTTGCCAATAATTGATGTTGTCAGATGGCTTAATATTTTCCAATATGATGGGTGTAAAATGATGTCTCTTTGTGGTTTTAATTTGCATTTTTGCATTTTTCTGATTATTAGTGAGATTGTGCATCTTTACATATGTTCATTGGTCATTTGTTTATTCTTCTGTGAATTTCCCATTTATTTGTTGTACTGTTTCTCCTAACAGTGCTGTTTGTCTTTTTGTAAATTAATTTTAAAAATACATTCTGATTACTAATCTTTGCGATTATATAAAGTGAAATTTTTCTACCAGTACATGCCTTGTCTTTTAATATTATACATCCTGGGCTGTGTAGAAGTTTTAAAATTTAATCTAGTCACATTTATCAACTTTTTAATGTATGACTTATGCTTTTGTGTCTGATTTAACAAAGATAGTCTATCCTGAAGTTGTTTCTTTCTATAATTTATTGTACAATTTAAGATGTTTTAGTTTTTCTTGTTAGGTTCAGTCCATCTAGAAGTTGTGAGCAACTCGCTCGGATCTCCTCCTGCTGTGGGAGCTTTTCTTTCTTCTCAGTAAATCACACACACACACGCACACACACACATCTAGAAGTTGTTTTTGTGTAATGTGTGAGGTAGGAATCTATTTGTTTTCCATGTGTGCATCCAGTTGTTCCAGTACAATTTGAAAAACAGTCTATCTTTTCATCTCTCATTTTCAAAGTTTAGTACTTTTTAGTGTAGAGGATTTGGACATCAATCATTAGGTTTATTTCTAGGTATTTGATATTTTTAATGCTGTTATAGTTTTATGATTTAAAAAAAATTTTATTTTCAATTGTTCATCGTTGATACATAGAAATAAAATTAATCTTTGTGTATGGACCCTGTATCCAGTAACATTGTTAAACTGAAATAATGGCAAAAGTTTATGGATATTTTTTTGATCTTCTATATATACAATCATGTTAGCAGTGAATAAAGACTATTTTTTCTACACTCCCAGTCTTAAAAGACTTTATTTTTATTTTCCCCTATTGCTTTGGCTAGGAAATGTGGTACATGCTGAATAGAAGAAAATAATGCTTGTTGAGAGCAGGCATTCTTTATTTTTAATTTTTAATTTTAAAGATGTGGGGCACAATTAAGGATTAGGTATACAAATGCTCATTATGCAGGTATCCTTGTTGGTGAGGTATGCCCCCCTCTCCTGGCAGTTTCCCACTACTGCCAATCCCTTTCTTATAGTATTACGATAGCTGTTCAAGGTCCGCTTATCTTATGAGTGAGAGCATGTGATACTCGGTTCTTTGTTTCTGTGATAGATCACTCAGTATTTAGACTCTAAGTCCATGCAAGTTTTTGCGAAGTTCATAATCTTGTCCTTCTTTATGGCTGCATAATATTCCATTGTGTATATGTACTACATTTTTTTCATCCATTCCTTTTTCGATGGGCAGCACAGTGGGTTCTATGTTTTTGCTATTGTGAAGAATGTGACAGCAGACATTCCTATCTAGTTTCTTCTTTAGTAGGAAAAGCTTCCAATATTCACCACTAAGAACACTATTTGCTATTTATTTTATTTTTTACCAAATTAAAGACTATCTATTTTTATTAAAGGCCTTTATCATGACTGTACATTGAATTTTGTCAGATGATATTCTACATCTACTGAGATTATCATATAATTGTTCTCTCTTTTCTATTGAATTGGAAAATTACACTAAAATTTATTTTCACCATTGTATTCCTGGAATAAATATCAATTGGTTATGCTGTATTATAATTTTTGTCTATCACTGATTTGATTTGTAAAATTATGTTTGAGATCTTTGCCTATAGATTCATGAGAAAGACTTAAATAAAATTTTTTTTGGTATTTTTTTGGTTTTAATATCAGAGTTCTTCTGGACTCATGAACAATATTGGGAAGTGTTTTAAAAATATTATCCGGAACAGTTTATGGAAGATCAGTGTTATTGCTTTCTTAAATATAAGAAGTATTAACTGCGAATTCATCTAGATTTCCTTATAAGAAGTTTTAAGTAATATGTTTAAATTTTTAATAGATTTCAAACTGTTCAGATTTTTAAATTTCTTCTTTTTTTGGCATTGCAAAGGTGTATTTTTTGAGGAATTTGTCCATTACAATTCAAATTGTAAAATTTATTGGTTTAAATTGTTCACATTTTCTTATTTTTTAGACATCTGTAGGATCTGAAGTGATGTCTCTTTTATTATTCCTGGTATTGACAGGCATTTGTCTCTCTTTTGTTCTTAATTACTCTTGCCTAGGATTTATCACCTTTACTAACAGGTGTAAAACTGTATTCTGAAATTGTTACTTTTTTCCTTTGAACATTTTATTTCTGCTCTTACCATTGTTATTTTCTTTCCTTGGCTCTCCTTGTATTTGACTTAGCCTTTTTCTAGCTTTTTGAAATGGAATATAAATATCATTTATTTTTGTCTTTTTTTAATAATATATGCATTTTTGAGGATATGGAGGTCCCTCTATGCTCTCCTTTGCCTGCATCTCACAAGTTTGATATGCAATAGTTTTATTATTATTAATTAAAATAATATAAAATTTTCTTCTTGATTTCTTTTTTGATCCAGGGGTCAGAGTATATTGTTTAATTTCTAGGCAATTGGGTATCTTCGGATATTAATTTTCATGTTAATTCTTTTGTGCTCAGAGAAAATACTCCAAACTTTGACCCAACTTGGTAAATGTTTCATGTGGATGTGAAAATAATAAATCATTATTGGGTGTAATATTCTCTATTTGTCAATTAACTCAAAGTTAAAAGTATTATTCTGATCTCTGTCATTACTGATGTTTTCTTTTATTGCTCTATCAGTTATTATGAAGGATGTGTTAAAGGCACCTCACATTATTATACATTTATCTATTTTACATTATTTTCTCGTAATTCCACTTGTTTTTACTTTATACGTTTGGAACCTATGTTACTAGGTGCATACAGATTTAAGATTGTGACATACTTGTATTTCTCTTGAATGTACTCCTCAACATTTTCAGTTGTACTTTCTGTTGTAATATCTGTTTTGATATTAGAGTGGCTGTACCAGCTTTCTTTTTGGTTAGTGTTTGCATAGCACTTCTTTTGACACTTCTGTATTTTCAGTCTTGCTTTTGTAAGCAGAATATGCTTTTCTTTTTAATCCAACCTTACAATTTTTGTCTACTAATTAAAATACTTATTTTCTTTATATTAAATATTATCATATTAAATTACATAAAACTATAAATGTTTAGGATGAATTACATTATTTTTGTACATTGAAAAATAATTTTAAATTTTAAATATGTGGGGTGCAATTCAGCGTTAGGTATACAGATGTTCATTATGCAGATACCTTTGTTGCATTTTATAAAACTCTAATTTTATAGCTTACATAGTAATCTTTGTAGTTTTAGAGTACAGTTTTTACATAATTTATTCTTAATATTTTGCATATTTATGTGATATTATAAGTAAAATTTCATTTTGTGCTTTATTTCTAGTTGCTCAATAATAGTCTGTAGAAATACTATTGATTTTTGCTACATTTACTTATTTCATAAAGACAGAAAATAAAGACAGCTTTTCTTTTCCCTTTCCAATTTGTATGCCTTGTTGGACAATGTTAAGTAAAAAAGTGGTAAGAATGGACATCCTTGTCTTCTTTCTAGTCTTAGAGAAAATTTTAAGTATCTCACCGATTATTTTGTTAGCTATGGGTATTTTACAAGCCCTTTTTACATACGAATGTAAACAATAATTTTTCTGTGCTAAGACAATCATGAATTTTTCCCCTTTATTCTCATAAAAACATAACTTACATTGACTAATTTTTTAAATATTAAGTCATTTTACATCCCTGAGTTAAACTTCACTTGGTTATGAGGCATTATTTTTTCATATATTGTTATATTCAATTTTATGATTTTTGCTTAGGACTTTTTCACCTATGTTCATAAGCAATAATGTCCTACAGTATTCTTCTTTTGTAATTTCTTCATCTATTCTTATACTTTATTTTATTTTGTTTATTTTTTACATTTTATTTTAAAGATATGTGGCACAATTTAGGATTAGGTATACAAGTGGACACATAGAGGTAAAATTTGGGCCTCCCTTTGGTCCCCACTTTGTCTGGTTTGATAATTTTTAAATTATGTATTTTAAAGATGTTTGGTACAATTCAGGAATAGGTATACGAGTGGTCATCGTACAGGTAAAGTTTGGGCCTCCCTTTGGTCCCACTTCATCTGGTTTGAGATCAGTTACCCTTATTGATGTTATGTGCCCCCCCCACCCCTCCCCTGGTGGTTTCCAGCTATTGCCAATCCCTTTTTTACAATATTATGGTAAACGTCCAGCATCTACTTATGAGTGAGAACATGTGGTACTCAGTTCTTTGTTTCTATGATAAATCACTGAGTATTATAGACTCTAAATCCATCCAAGTTGCTGTGAAGTCCATAATTTTGTTCATCTTTAAGACTGCATAATATCCCATCATGTATATGTATCACATTATTTTATTCAGTCCAATTTTGATGGGCAGCATGGTTTGTTCCATGGTTTTGCTATTGTAAACAATGCTGCAATGAACATGAATGTACAGGTTTCTTTTTGGTAGAGTGATTTAAGCTCCTCTGGGTATAGCCTCGGAAAGGATATTGCTGGGTTGTATGGAAGGTCAATTTCTAGTTCTTTTAGGAATTGCCACGCTGTTTTCCACAGAGGTTGAATTTCTTCATCTATTTTTCATATCAGGGTAATACTGGCCTCATAAAATGACTTGGTACAAGTTTCTTCTAACTTTTATTTTCTGAAAGAGTTTGTGTAGAACTGGAATTATTTTTTCCTTAACTGTATGGTAGAATTCACCAGTGTAGCAGTCTTTTCCTGGAGTTTTCTTTGTGGGAAAGTTTTAAGTTATAGATTCAATTTCTTTAGTGTGTGCACGATTATTCAGATTTTCTATTTTTTTCTAATGCCCTATTTGACAATTTGAGACTTTTCCATTTTTTTTTCATTTTGTCTAAATTGTGACATTTATTGACGTAAATTTTAATAATTCTGGGTGTATCTGTGAGGGTTTCAATATCTGTAGGATATGTTGTGACAGTCCCACTTTTGTTCTTGATATCGGCATCTTGTGCTATCTTCCTTTTTTCCTGGCTAGTATACTTCAAGTTTATCAGTTTTATAGATCTTTTCAGAGAATCAGTTTTTGTTTTCATTGATTCCCTGTAATGTTCATCCATTTGGCATTTTATTGACTTTTTGCTTTTTAAATTATATTTTATTGAGCTTTATTGTCTTTATTTCTTCTTATTTTATTTTGAATTTTCTCTTCTTTTTCTTGCCTTCTAATGTGTGAGTTCAGATCATTCCGTTTAAACACTCTTATTTTTAATATAAGCATTTAACTCTAAAAATTTCCCTTTAACCATTACTTTTGCCAGTATTCTATACATTATCATATGTTGTGTTTATTTAGTAACTTTATTGAGTTATAATAGGTGGATAAAATACCACACACGTTTAAAGAGTACAACAGGTTTGGCATATCTGTATTTGTAAAGCTATCACCACAATCAAGACAATGAACGTGTTCATCGTTCTAGCAAAGTATCCTTGAGCATTTTTCTAGTTTCTCCCTCCTACCTTTCCAACTCTCCAACCCTCGGCAATCATAGATTTTCATGTCACCAAGGATTACATAAATACAGTTTTATGGTATTTATAGAGTACATACATTTTTAACTTTCTGGCTTGTTTCACACAGCATAATTATGTTGTGATTCATCCATATGTTTTATGTATCAGCAGTTTCTTTGATCTCTTTTCTTCTTTCTTTCCTTCCCTCCCTCCCTTCCTCCTTTCCTCCTCAATAGCATTTCATTGTATGGATATACCACAATCTGTACTTTCATCTGTTGATGGGCAACTTTTGACTAAAATAAACAAAGCTGTTATAAACATTTTGTGTACAAGTCCTTATATGGATACTTGCTTTGTCTCCTAGGTAATTACTGTAAATGGTTATTTTACATATTAGCTTGACTGGGCCCCAGGGTGCCAGACATTTAGCCAGACGTTATTCTGGGTGTATCTGTGAGGGTTTTTCTGGATGATATTAACATTTGAATTGGTAGACTGAGTATAACAGATCTTCCTCCATCACCTAAGTGGAACTCATCCAATCAATTGAAGACCTGAACAGAACAATAAACCTAAGTAACAGGGAGCTTCTCTTACCTGACGGCTTGAGCTGAAACATTGGACTTTTCTGTCTTTTGAACTCAGGCTGAAACATCTGCTCTTCTTGGGCCCAGAGCCTGCTTTCCACATTAGAACCTACACCATGGAGTCTCCTAGGTCTTGGGCCTTTGAACTTGGACTGGAAGTACACACTGGCTCTCCCAAGTCTCCAGCTTCTTTACTGCAGATCTTGGGACTTCTCAGCTTCCGTAATTGTGTGAGCCAATTCCTTGTAATAAATCTCTTTTTCTCTCTCTCTCTCTCTCAAATCTCTCTTTCTCTCTCTCTCTCTGTGTGTGTGTGTGTAAATATAAATTTATAAATATATTGGTTCTTTTTCTCTGGCAAACTCTGGCTAATACAAATACCTGGAAGTGAAATGATGCTATCATAGGGTAGATATGTGTTTAATTTTTCAGGAAACTACCCAAATTCCTTTCCAGAGTTGTTGTTCCATTTTACATTCCCACCAACAGTGTATTAGGGTTCCAGTTGCTTTACATCTTTATCAACACTCCATATGGAAAGTTTTGTTTTAAAGTCCATTCATTTTAATAAGTGTGCAGTGGTATGTAATTGTGACTTACATTTAATTTCCCTAATGATGAAGGATGTTGAATATCTTTTCATGTGCTTATTAACTATTACTATATTTTCTTTGGTTAAGTGTTTGATAAAATACTTTGCCGTCTTTTTATTGAGATTTTGGTTTCCAGTTGTAAATTTTGAGAATTCTTTATATATTCTTGATAAGAGTCTCTATTGTTATACAATTTGCAAATGTCTTTGTGGATTATATTTTGAAGGACAGAAGCTTTTAATTTTGATGAAATCTAATTTACAATTTAAAAAATGGATTGTATTTTTGGTGTTTTATCTAAAGATAATTTTTGCTTTACACCATTTTCAACAATGGTGCTATTATCATTTTGGGCTGGGTAGTTATTTATTGTGGATACTGTTCTGTTTACTGCAGTGTGTTTAGAAGAATCTCTGTTCTGTATTAACCAGATACCAGTGGCACCCTTCCCCAAAGTTGTGAGTACCCAATGTCTCCAGACATTGACAATATCCTTGTGGGGTGGAGGGTGGGGGTGCAAAATTGTGCAGGCTGAGGAAAGAGTCTCTTTCAAGATTAGATTTCTCTCTACTTTCCATCTGCTTTTTTACTGTGCCCACTTGAGTCTTTCCCAAACATGTATAATTTACGTGTCAGTAAGAGATTCAACTGACAGCTAAACTCTTGCTGCAAGGTTTTCTTCTTTAAATATTTGTCCTTTAGATTCCCAGCTGCTTTTACAACCCTGTACTCTAATCCCTAGCCTTTTGATCTGGTAAGGCTGCAATGTCTACTGTTATCTGCTTTTCTCTCTCTTTTTTTCTTTCTAGCTCTGAGGTTTGGGAAGTGTCCTCAGGTCAGAAAGTCACAAACTGCAATTTCGGCCACTTTTAATTATAAATTTCCAGAATTAAGTTCTCTAGTTCTTTAAATATATTTTATTTTGTCTAGTGTTCAAATTTGCTATCTGTAGGGAGATTCACTCCTCTGTTATTTCTAAAAGTCCGCATGCATTGAGTTCTTAATTTCATATATTTTATTTTCAGTTCTAGGATGTACATTTGATTATTTTAAAAATAGACTTTTTTGGTGAAATTCTTCATCTTTTAATCCATTTCATCAATGTTTACCCTCTGTTTTCTTTACCATGTTAAAAATTATAGTTATTGAAAGTCCTTTGCTAATTCTAGTATCTATATCAACTGTGGGTCTACTTCTAGTGTCTGCTTTTTATTTCTTACTATTGTCATAGTGTCTTGTATTTTCAAGTATCTACTATTTTTTGATTTCATGCTGGAAATTATAAATGATAGGATAATAGAAGCTTTAAATTATGCTATCTTCCACTAGAAGACATCATAATGGCCTTTACTCTGACAGGGTGTGTTTGAAGTGGTGTGGCTGCCAGCTGTGTTTGAAGTGGTGTGGCTGCCAAACTTTGAAGTACTAAAGTTTAGTCTACCTCTGATTACCCTATTTCTGGGGCGCAGTCCTCTAGTTATTTATTTATTTTTTTTTAAATATTTTTATTTATTTATTTATTGTAGAGGCAAGGTCTCACCAAGTTGCCTGGGCTAGTCTCAAACCCGTAGGCTCAGGCAGTCCACTCACCTAGGCCTCCCAAAGTGTTGGGATTACAGGCTGAGCCACCAAGCACAGCATTCCTCATTCCTCTAGTGTTTTTAAATGAGAGTCTGGCAGATGTTTTTATCCTCAGTTCTGCAAGACTCAGGAAGATTCTCTTTTGCCCTTCAGAGGTTTCAGGTTAGCTCTTTAATCTCATGCCTGTGCAACTTCAGCATTTAGCAAATGTCTTAAGGGAGAGTGTCTCCAGTTGTTTACAGTAGCTTTGATTACTTGTCCAAATCTCTACTGATTCCTCAATTTCCCAACACTTTTTTCTTCTGGGATCCAGTCCTGTGATCTGAGCCTCTAACTGTTCCCAGGATAAGCAAATGCCTTTGGGCAAGAGCTGTTGATCCTCTGTGTTAATGAGGGTGACCAACCATCCCAGTTTGCCTGGAACTGAAGGGATTTCTGAGACATAAGACTTTCTGCTTTAAAACTGGATTAGGTTTGGGCCAACCAGAAGGAATTGATCAACCTTGTATCAATACTGTGTTTCCCTTAGTGCAATGCCCTCTCCCCTTCCCTATTGTTTCTATTTCCTCCTCCTTTTCCCCTGGAGTGTCTTTTTTCTTAAGTACAGTCAGCCCTTTATGTTCATGGGTTCCTTTGGCAGAGTCAACCAAATTTGGATGGAAAATCTTCAGGAAAAAATCAATAAACAACAACAATACAACAGTAAAAAATACAAATAAAAACAACTCAGTAATATAATTATGTACTTTGCATTTACATTGTTTTACAAGTAATCTAGCAATTGTTAAAAGTCTACAAGAGGATGTACGCACATAGATTTTATGCAATGCCTATGCATAGGTTATATGCAAATACTAGACCATTTTACATAAGGGACTTGAGTATCCTTGAATTTTGATGTCCTTGAGGGTGGGGGTTAGATCCTGGAATCAATCCCCTGCGAAATGAAGGGACGACTGTATTGCAATACTGGGAAACGTCACTCTGCCTTTCAGAAGCTTTTGGCCTTGCTCTCTAGCCTCTCACGAACTAGTAGACATCGTTTAAAATACATTGTGGGTAGGGTAAACTGGCCTTTTATGATTTGTTTTTATTTTTATGGTTATCATTTTGAGTTGGAGTCTCACTGTGTCTGTCACCCAGGCTGGAGTGCAGTGGCACAATCATGGCTCACCTCAGCCTTGACCTCCTGAGCTCAGGTGATCCTTCTGCCTCAGCCTCCTGAGTAGCTGGGACTACAGGTGTGCACTACCACGCTGGGCTAAAATTTTTTGTAGTTTTTTGTACAGACGAAGTCTCACTATGTTGCCCAGGCTAGTCCTGGGTTCAAGCGATCCTTCGCCTCAGCCTCCCAAAGTGCTAGGATTACAGGTGTGAAATAGGCCGTTTCAAATATTATCCCCACAGCCCAACAACTACCGAAAGCTTTGCTTTTTTTCTCCAGTGCTATAGTTAGCATATTGGACACCTGGAGTGAATAACATATTGCACCACCTTTTTCATCTGAAAAAATTGAAGTGGTGTGGCTGCCAGCTGTGTTTGAAGTGGTGTGGCTGCCAAACTTTGAAGTACTAAAGTTTAGTCTACCTCTGATTGAGTAATAATCATGTGACAGGCAGAAATAATCATCATTTTTTAAATTTGTTCTTTAGTTTTACAATAAATAATTAGCAATTAAAAAGAATAGCTTACTACTTAAAAAATACTCCTTAAATTCAATATTTTACATGTGAACTAAAATTTGTGTTTACCAAACAAAACTATTATGCCATCATGAGCTTGATTTTGAAGAAATGCCTTTAGCCAAGTTTGCATACAATCAAGGTTGACTATATGACAGAGTTTTCTGAATTAGCTTCTGTGTATCATACAATATACATTAAAAGATAAGTAATACACATGTGCTAACTTGACATTTGCATGTATTATTAAATCTTAACACTAACTCCCCCAATTGTTTATAATTTATCCCCAAAAAATAATTTGGAGGAGTAGTTTATCTTTGAAATTGTTTAGAATTGATAACCCATGGTAATAATGAAAAATAGACTGACTTTGTGTTTTGTCACTGTTTTGCAGTTCTCGACAGTTCCTATGTGACTGTATCTGGAGCAGACCACTCCCACCCACTGCCCACTCCTGGTGCATCACTGCTTTTGTTTCCCCCAGCAGTTATCCTCTGTTTGGGCAAGTCAAGATTCTCAGCCTGAGCCCCATATCAATAATGTTCCCAGGAGAAAACAACAGTCATGAATTTTCTACTCACTTCTCACTGGTTCTTATTTTTCTGGAATTATAGTCCATATATATATATATTTATTTTTTTGCTTCCACAGTTCCAAATTCCTTTAAAAATATGATTTCTTTAATTCATCCAGTGTTTTCTAGTTGTTAGTACAAATGCTGTTTTACTGCAATCTATCCTATCCTGCTTGAAAACAGAAGTCACTACTAATTTTTGAATGCTGATCTGGTAATTTGGAATCTTACTGAGCTTTTTTATGAGTCCAAAAATATATCTATAAATTTTCTTGAGAAGTTATCTTCAATTCCTCTTTTAATGAAAATTTACATCACAAATGAGGGCTGAATTAAAAAAAAAATTCTTAGAATATTTTTAGCTAATTATATTAATTTTTGTTTTAATGTGATATATTATACTAAAAGTTTTTCTGGTGTGGAACCATCCTTGCATTACTTTGACACACCCTATCTTCTCATAATGTATTTTTAAAAAAATTACTGAATCTTATTTGCTGGCTTTCCATTTCATACTTTTATGTTATTTTTATAAGTGAGATCTTTTTCTATAGATGTAAAAATTTGTGTTATTCCTACTGAATTTTGTTATAAAGATTCTCCTCAAGTGAATTTGGATTATATCCTACCTTTCTATATAAAATAACACATAGACTACTGGATTTATCTGTTTCTTAAAGTTTTACTATAGTTGATTAATAAAATTATCAATGTCTAAGGAATGAGGTGGGATGGTCAAGAGGGGATAAAATAGGTTTAATACAATTTTAAAATAATGATTAGAGTATTTAGTTAAACATTTTTTTTCCTTTGTCAATTTTGGTCATTTCATTTCTTTCAAATTGTCCACTTTATTTAACTTTTAAATGTATTGGTAGTGTGCTGCCTATTGTTCTTTTGAAATAATTTCTAAAACTCTACTATCTCTGTAGTTATAAAAACTTATGCAGTCTGTTTGTATGGCCCTCCCTTTTCATTCTTGTTATATCTCTTTTTTTTCCCTAATCAGACTTGCTGGAGGTTTTCCTTTTTATTAATTTATTTTACAAGTGGCTTTTATGTTTGTTGATACTGTTTATTGTTCCAAGGTCTTGGGATCAGAGTGTTGGCAGTTGAAGTCAGATTTAAGGGTAAGGAGTTTGTCTAAGGGAGACAATATTATAGTAAACAGTAATTGTGTGGCATCATTAAGTCCTTAAAGACAAGAAAAGCACATTATTCATCCTTTAATCTTCAATACTCAGCACAGAGCATTCATGTAGAAGAGCTCCATGCTGCTTGGCAAACAGATGAATGGAATAGGACCAACAGACGTGCCAGAATGGTGTGAAAGCCTTTTGACCTTTGCAATATTTAACTCCTGATGCCTTCACTGCCACCTCTCCAGCCACAAGACTAGATTTTAGTAGAGATGGGAAGATCCAGTCTTCTTGGCACCATGTATTTGGATCAAACCTCCCCAAATGCAAAATGGCTTCATCCATTGGGGTTTTTATCTCTAAATGCAGAAGTTTACAGGGCAATTCTAGTTGTTGACAGAAAATGGCTCTGTGACAGACTCTCTAAAATGCATGGCTATAAATCAGACCAAGCCAAGCCAACCAAACCCAATAAAATCTACTTAACCCAACTCAATTCACATCAGTAAAACTGAAGTTTACCTATATAACCCAATTCAGTTCACCCTCACTACCAACACAATACAACCCAATTCAACCTGACCTTATTCAACAAAAACCAACTGAACCCAACAAATTACAACTCAACAGAATGCAATGGACCACTCTTAGCCCAAATAACCTAAGTCAACCCAACACAAGCCAATCCAAGTAAACATACCTCCCAGCACAAGATATTTAAACAATGCAATGACATTCAAGCTAATACAATTTAATAAACAATTTTCAACAACTGTTCTGTTTAAGGAAGGTAAGGAACTTTGGGCACTATACCAAAATAATGTCTATAAAATGGTTATTAGTTTGCAGTTTGCATATAAATGAACTCTTGAAATCGTCTTCAAACCTCAGTGTAAGGAGGAGAAAACTGAAACCGAAGAATTAGAAACTTCTCCCAGTTCATCTCCTTCCCCTCACAACACTTTATCTTATTTTATGGAGTTACTAGTCTCATCTGAACTAGATTATAAATGCTTTGAAGGCAGAGATGATGTCAAATTCATCTGTCCGCCCTCAGTGCCTTTGGCAGGGCATTAAAAAATGTGACTTAAATGTGCAAATGACTAAAATAAGAAATCTAAGAAACTCATTCAATTTTGGCGAGTCAGTAGAATTTTATCCCCTTTGGGGACTTGGTGGAGGAGGATACTGCCCAGGACTCACAGACAGGCCTAGGTTTGAATCCTGACTTTACCATCTACTATCTATGTGCCCTTGGGCAAGTCATGATACCTTTCTGAAAGCTCAGTGTTTTCGTTCACGAAGCAAAGAATATAATGGTAACTCTAAGGCTATTTTGAAGATAAATATTGAATTGATACATGTGAAGAACTTAACACTATACCCGACATGTAATTGAGGATTAATACATATCTACTATAATTTTTTTCTCTGAGTTCCCTTGTATAGCATGTTCCCTTTGCAGTTTGAGAACAGCAACCTCTGAGGACCACAAAGATTAAAAAATGTCTTCTGGGTCCATTATAGAATAATGCCCTCTTCTGTCATAATTTTGTTGGCATTATCATTAATAGCCACCATTTGTTTTGTATTTTACTGTGGTTTCTTAGTTATACTAAACTTGAGAATAATTGATCTGGTGGAAGTAAGACTTTTTATGTTTAAGTAATTAGGGTGCAACACATTATGATAACCATGACTGTTTGGACACTCACAGTTTGCCAGTCTTGGTGGATATAGAGCTCAAAACAGGGTAATCCCTGACCCCAAGGAACTTACAGTTTAGTGGAGAAAATGATTTACAAATAAGATTGGAAGGAGCTAGTGTTGACCGAAGGGTCCAGCCATGGCAGGCTTGTTTGCATGGCAGTGGGTTGTCATACAGGAAGGTAGCTTATTCTAACCATCATTTGTATGCTTTCGATTGGGTCTTTTCTCTCTCTGAATCTCAGCGTCCTCATCTTTAGAGTGAGGGCAGGATGCATATGGCGGTTGCCGTGGGGATTCGGTGAGAGAGTGACCAGTTCTCAGGGCAATCCCCTCTTGAGTCATGAAGAATACATTGGTCTGACTCCACAATCTGTTTCGAGAGACGCACATTCCATCGTCTGGACAAGCTACTGGACAAGCCCTTGTGGCTCAGACACATGAATGGCCCCATAGGAACCGTTTGGCCACCTTTGTCTCTCTGAGTGCCAGATAGATTACCTCTAGCAGAAGTTGCAGCCGACTGAAGTCCTCAGATTAGGGTTCATGTCTAAGTCACATTTGCTGAACTGGGCTTGCCAGGAGGACAGCTGGCTCCAAAGTCAACTGCCTTCCCCTCAGAGAAGCCAGGACGGGATCCTTCTTCATTACAGCTGGCTGTGGGTTAGGCATAATAAATAATTGTGTGGTGCTGATGGCCAGATGGACAGCGAGTCCAGCTGGATGGGGCTTCGTCTGTCTGGATGGGGACAGCCCTGAAAACAGAATCTGGGGAACTGGGCAGACTCTAGGAGTCACTGTGCCTTTCCTCAGAGTCTTGTAGGACCCTTCACACTTGTTTGGGTTTTTTTGGCAATGGTTTATGCACTGTTAAAATGTTCAGGAGTCAGATCTGTGTTCAAATCTGTGTTGAGCCATTCATAAGCTGTGTGACCTCAGGTAGTTTACCGAAGTTCTCTGAGCCTCAGTTCCTTCACCATTAAAACCAAAAATGGAGCCGGGCTCGGTGGCTTAGCCTGTAATCCCATGCCTTGGGAGGCTGAGGTGAGCAGATTGCCTGAGCCCATGGGTTCGAGACCCGCCTGGACAATTTGGCGAGACCTCATCTCTACAATAAATAAAAAAATCAGCTGGGCATGGTAGCACATGCCTGTAATTCTG